>NC_051073.1:74693901-74798376 GCF_004664715.2 Peromyscus leucopus | reverse complement strand
GAGGCCATCCTTTTGGTAACAGAGTAGGCAAAGGCATCCCAGATTGTAGAGAGCCCATTGGCTGAATTACTTTGTTAATTGCTCTAAGGTCTGTTACCATTCTCCATTTACCAAATTTCTTTTTAATAACAAATACAGGAGAATTCCAAGGGCTGGTTGATTCTTCAATATGCTGAGCATTTAACTGTTCTTCTACCAGCTATTCTAAAGCCTGGAGTTTCTCTGTTGTTAAAGGCCATTGCTGGACCCATACAGGCTTGTCTGTTAACCATTTTAAAGGTAGGAATGTTGGTGTCTTTGGAAGATCATCAGTTGTTGTGCCCTGTTCTTGTATAATATAGATGGTTGGTGACCACTCAAAATAATTCCTTCTAATATTTCTCTCAGAAACATGTTCTAATTTGTGATTTGTTTCTGAGATTGGAGGGATGTTAATCTGAGTATTCATTCCATTGTTGCAACAAGTCTCAACCCCACAGGTTCATAGTTATGTTAGCCACATATGGTTTTAATTTTCTTCTCTGTCCTTCTGGACCTATACATTCCAGCCATCTTGCACTCTGTTTCTCCTGAGATAATGTCCCAATTCCTAACAGCTGAACGTTTACCTCCCGAAGAGGTTCAAGTTGGATGCCAAAATTCTGGTGTAATTATGGTAACATCCACACCTGTGTCTACCAGACCAGGCAACAAAACACCATTTATTTTTATCGTTAATTTTGGTCTTTGTTCATTAATAGAAGTTTGCCAAAAAATTTTCTTTATGTTTTCTCCTGTAATTTCTATTCTCTCTGTTTTATCATCCTGACCAGCATGATTTATTCCAATAGGCATTTGGTTATTTAATCGCTTTGAGCAGGGGTTTCCTCTATGGCTGTAGGAAAGATTTGAACTGGATTTGCTATGGGGGCCTGCATGAGGCCCCTCTGGGTGTTTCCTGAAAACTGAGGCAAAGGATTACCCTGTCTGTCCTTTGTTGATCAACATTTGTTGGTCCAGTGTTTTCCCTTACCACACCTTCTGCATACTCCAGAAGGAAGGGGCATTCTGTTGCCATTGTTCCTTGAAGAAACATTGTTTCTAGGAATGACCTGTTTACAGTCCCTGTTCAAATGTCCTTGCTTTCCACACCAAAACATCCAACACTTCTCAAACCTTTTGAAATTGCTTCTCCTACCCACATATCATCATGCTCATGAGCCTCAACATTAACTGTGTCTCGAATCCAAACTTCCAAAGGTGCAGATCTTGCCTTTAATGGCCTGATTATTCTTTTGCATGCTGCATTCACATTCTCAAAGGCCAAAGATTCAATTATTATCTTACTAGCTTCTGAATCTGAGACCATTCTCTCTACAGCTGAAGGCAGTCTTTGTAAAAAAAAATCTGTGAAAGATTCTTTTGGATCTTGCATAACCTTTGTAAATGACTCAGGTTTTTTTCCTGGTTCCTCAACTCTGTCCCATGCATTCAAGGCTGTCGTTCAACATAAAATTAGGGTTTGGACATCATATAAACATTGTGTTTGTACTGAAGCATATTGGCCTTCTCCAATAAGCTGATCCCGGCAAACTTGTATTCCTTTATCCATCCATTGTTTTTCTATGTTTCTAGCTTCATCCTTAAACCAAGCTAAAAATTGAAGCCTCTGGCTGGGTTAAAGAACAGCTTGTACCAGCTCCCGCCAGTCCTGTGGTACAATCCTATTATATGTTGACCAAGAGTTTAACATTTGCTTTACATATGGGGAATGCATGCCATAAGATTCTATTGCCTCCTTAAACCTTTTTAAATCCAACATTTCAATTGGAGCCCAAATATTTTGTTTAGTCTTTTGATCAGGCATCTACTGTATGGTTACAGGATAAATTAAGGGTGACTGTGTGAAAACAGGCTTTCTTTCTGTAACCTTATGATCCAAACTTGAAACAACTTCACCGTTAATTTCTTCTGTCTGAATTTTTACAGGTTTAACAAGTTTTTCTAAAGCTGTCATCCTCGTACTTAAATTGACTATCTTTTTAAATATTAAAATGAGGATAAGCATAGTGATAAACTGCATAATTCCAACAATACTAATCTTCTCATATAGTTGTTCCATTGTCAGACTGCCTAAAATTTCAAACAAAGCCAGCCCAATTCTCTTCCAATGTACACATAAATCCATTTTTTTAATGTGGAAAAAATTTCTCTTATAAATAGTTTCCTTTAAAGTATCTGATATGTTGTGACTTACCAAATCTGTTTAGAACGTTAGAAATCCAAGCGAATTTCAAAACAGCCACCTAGAGTCCTAGGTGTGAATCCAGAGAGAGAGAGAGAGAGAGGGAGAGAGAGAGAGAAAGAGAGAGAGAGAACAAAAGAAAGCATAGCTGGCTAAAGCTTAAATCCAGCCACGTGTTCCCTCTTGAGCCAAGCCAAGGCTTGGCTCTGGCTTCCTTAAGATCCCACCATGTGTATTGGCTTTACAGGCAGGGGCCCTGTTCGGCAGGGCAGGCCTGAGATGTTTGTAGCACCAGCTTTAAGCAAGCAGCTCATGGTTAGCCCGGCCTGAGGCCAAGCAGACCTGGGCCGGAGCAAGGGAGCCAGCCGCTTGGACTAGGGAGCCAACCCAAGTGGTTTTTAATGGATTCTTGTCACGTTGGGTGCCAGATGTAGATGTAACCAACCATCTTATTAAAATAAGAAACACATAACCAATGTAAAAGAGAAAGCCGAGAGGTCAGAGCTCAGAGCTAAAAATCTTATCTCCTGCGGTGCTCCTACCTCCCCAAAAGAGAGCTACTTACTGTGTGTCTGTCTTTAAATAGTCTTTCTGTTCTGCCTTCTCATTGGTTGTAAACCCAAACACATGACTGCCTTGTCACTGCCTGTAAGTACCGCCCTCCAGGTCTTAAAGGTGTATGTTTCCAATGCTGGCTGTATCCCTGAACACACAGAGGTCTACCTAGCTCTGTCTACCAAGTGCTGGGAAGAAAGGCGTGCGCCACCACCACCATGCTCTTGCTATGGCTCTAATAGCTCTGAACCCTGGACAACTTTATTTATTAACATACAATGAAAATCACATTTCAGTACAAATAAAATACCACCATAGCTCTCTCTCTGTCTTTTGGTTAGTTTGGATAAGGGCTTGTCTATCTTGTTGATTTTTTAAAGAACCAACTCTTGGTTTCATTAATTTTTTATTTTTCTCTTTGTTTCTATTTTATTGATTTCAGCTCTCAATTTAATAATTTCCTGGCATTTATTCTTCCTAGAGACTTTGCTTCTTCTTATTCTAAAGATTTCAGGTGTGCTGTTAAGTCACTAGTGTGAGATTTCTCCAACTTCTTTATGTGGGTATTTAGTGCTATGAATTTCCCTCTTAGCACTGCTTTCATTGTGTCCCATAAGTTTGGGTATGTTGTGTCTTCATTTTCATTGATCTCTAGGAAGTCTTTGATTTCTTTTTTTATTTCTTCCTTAACCCATTGGTGATTCAGTTGAACATTATTCAGTTTTCATGAGATTGTAGGTTTTCTGTAGTTTTTGTTGTTGTTGAAATCTAACTTTAAACCATGGTGGTCTGATAGAATGCAGGAGGTTATTCCAATTGTTTTGTATCTGTTGAGATTTGCTTTGTGGCCAAGTATGTGGTTGATTTTAGAGAAGGTTCCATGAGGTGGTGAGAAGAAGGTATATTCTTTTTTGTTAGGATGGAATGTTGTGTAGATATTGATTATGTCAATTTGGGACATAACATCAGTTAAGTCCCTTATTTCTCTGTTAAGTTTTGATTTGGGAAATCTGTCCAGTGGTGAAAATGGGGTGTTGAAGTCTCTCACTATTAATGTGTGGGGTTTTATATGTGATTTAAGCTTTAGTAATGTTTCTTTTACATATGTGGGTACCCTTTTTTGGGGTATAAATGTTGAGAACTGAAACTTCATCTTGGTGGATATTTCATGTGATGAGTATGTAATGTCCGTCTTTATCCTTTTTTTGATTGATTTTAGTTTGAAGTCTATTTTGCTGAATATTAGAAAGGCTACAGCTGCTTGCTTCTTGAGACCATTTGATTGGAAAGTTTTCGCAGCCTTTTATGCTCAAGTAGTGTCTATTTTTGAATTTGAGGTGTGTTTCTTGTATGCAGCAGAGAGATGGGTCCTGCTTTCATATCCATTCTGTTAGTCTTTGTCTTTTTGTAGGTGAATTACTTGCATTGATATTAAGGGATATTAATGAGCATTGATTGTTCATTCCTGTTGTATTTTTGGTGATAGTGTGTGTGTACTTCTCTTCTTTGGGACATACTTCCATGGGATTATCTATTGCCTGTGTTTTCGAGGGTGTATCTGACTCTCTTAGGTTGGAATTTTCCTTCTAGTGCTTTCTGGAGGGCTGGGTTTGTGCATAAGTGTTGTTTAAATCTAGCTTTGTCTTGGAATGTCTTGTTTACTCCATCTATGATGACTGAAAATTTTGCTGGGTATATTAGTCTAGGCTGGCATCCATGGTCTCTTAGTGTCTGCATTACATCTGTCTAGGTCATTCTGGCTTTCAAATTCTCCATTGAGAAATCGGGTGTTATTCTGATAGGTTTGCCTTTATAAGTCACTTGGCCTTTTTCCTTTGCTGCTCTTAGTATGCTTTCTTTATTATGTATGTTTAGTTATTTAATTATTATGTGGCAAGGGGACTTTTGGGGGGTTCTAGTCTTTTTCGTGTTCTATAGACTTCTTGTATCTTCATAGGCATTTCCTTCTTTAAGTTGGGAAAATTTTCTTCTATGATCTTGTTGACTATATTTTCTGTGCCTTTGAGTTGGTATTCTTCTCCTTCCTCTATCCCTATTATTTACAGGTTTGGTCTTTTCATGGTGTCCCAAATTTCTTGGAGATTTTGGGTCATGACTTTGTTGGCCTTAATGTTTTCTTTGACTGATGAATCTATTTCTTCTACTGTATCTTCAACGCCAGAGATCCTCTCTTCCATCTCTTGCATTCTGTTGGTTATACTTTCATCTGCAGTTCCCATTCATTTACTCAGATTTTCTATTTCCAGCATTCCCTCTATTTGTGTCTTCTTCATTTTTTTCTATTTCCCTTTTCAGGTCTTGGACTGTTTCCTTAATTTGTTTCATTGCTTTTTCATGATTTTCTTTCAGGGTTTTATTGTTTTCTGTTTGATATGTTCTTTCTTCCAGTTTTTTTTTATAGCGTTCTTCCCATTTTTTGTTTGTCTTTTCCTCAATTTCTTTTTGATTTCTTCTTTATAAGCCTCTAGCATCTTCATGATGTTATTCATAAGGTTGCTTTCTTCTGCTTCTTCCATTTTTTGATGTTCAGGTCTAGCTGTTAGAGGAGGGCTAAGTTCTGGTGATGCTGTGTTACTCTTCATTTTGTTGTATGTATTTCTGCCTTGATGTCTGCCTATCTCCTTGTGGATTCATTCTTGGTCTTATCAGTCCCCTTGGTCCAGACAGAGCTGACAGATTCACGAAGCCTCTCTCTGATTCAGATGGAAGCTCTGGGCCGGATGGGAGCTGGAGACTGGTCTCTGAGTCTCAGGCAGTGGCTGGGTTCTCCAGCAGATTGTGAGAGGGCAGGGCATGGAGATTGCAGGGTCTGATGGGGGGGTCTTAGAGAAGGGGAACCTGGGGGGCATGTCCTGCCCAATGGCCAGAACCTGGGTCCATGTTGGCCAGGTCTTCCCTGGAATGGCTGGTGCCCAAGGATGGGTCCAAGGGACAGGCCTCCCTGGGTATGACTCCAGGCACTCACCTCTAGTCCAGATGGGGACTCCAGTCAGGATGGGAGCTGGGGGCTGGTCTCTCCTAGTGATGTGGTTTTAAGGTCCTTTGAATAGAGTGTAACATAGTGATAGGGCCTAGCCTGGCAGTGGTGGTGGTGGTGCACGTCTTTAATCCCAGCACTCGGGAGGCAGAGGCAGGCAGAAATTTGTGAGTTCCAGGCCAGCCTTGTCTACAGACTAAGATCCAGGAAAGGTGCAAAGCTACACAGAGAAACCTTGTCTCAAAAAAAAAAAGACTGGACCATAGTGAGAGGGCCTTAGGATCACCCAAGTGTGTTTCTCTCTGCTGTCTGTCTCTCTGTCAGTCTTTGTCATCTTTGTCTCTGTCTCTGTCTGTCTATTTATCTCTCTCTCTCTTTTTCTCCTGATGTGACACCCTCACATGTTCCACAAACATACATGATCAGCTAAACATTAGCTAAGACTTCATGAACAATTATCAAACATAAACTCTTTATTTCATAGCTGTGTCTGGAGTGTTGTAGTGATACTACGTCAGATAATACTCTCACTGACACACTTTTACAGTTGTATTCACACATTAATGAGGATTTTTGCTTTCTTGTTTTTGGAAATAAAAATCCATTTTTAACAAGTTACTCTTATTCCCTGATCAAACAATCCTGCATATTCATATAATCTTTCCTTATCTGTTACTGTGCCTCTCTCCTGTGTAGACAGTTCCTTCATAAGTCACAAATAATGACATAGGATACAAGAATGAGAGTAAAGCTCAATGTTCATGTGCCTCTTGGAGACCCAGGTGCAAGGAAATCACACTTCATTGAAGACACTCTTGCTCAAGTATGTAAAATCCAATATAATAATTTCCTACGTGGCCTAGCTAAGAGCTTTGTTTTCTCAAGGCTTATGCCACCGTCTGTGTCAGGACTTTTTTTTTTTACTTTACAGTTCCTTGGAGTATATATTATGCCACTTAGTTTTGTGTTAGTAATAGATTCCTTCTTATGGGAAAGTTTGTGTCTGAGTCTGTATGTGTTCTTGTGCTTTTCTGTTGGCTCCTTCCTTTGTTTGTTGTGTGCTATTCCACTTTGTTTTAGTTTTCTGATTTATTTTATTATTATTCTTTAGATGCCTGTATGATATTGGTCCTGTTCCTCATTCTCTGCTACATTGAGCGAGCTAGCTGGGGCAGTGCTGGAGAGCTTGTCTGGGTGGTGAGGATGTGGTAAAGCTGGTAGGGTGAACAACCCAGATAACACTCAGTCCCAGAAACAGGACCATCAGCTGACCTTTCCCAATATCCACCTCATCTATGAACTGCTGAATCATGTGAAAGAGCCAGACTTGCAGATCCAAAGCTACAAGATCTCCATGATGCAAGGCAATGATAAAATATCCAAGAGGAGTCCAAGTGAGGGCCCTGTATGAAGTATGTAGCAGAAGCCAGAGGCCTCAAAATGGACCAAAGACTCATTGCAATAAACACTCACAGGTAAAGATGTATGGACTAAAGGGTATACTGTGTGACTCACTGATCCAAACTACAGTTTCCATACCAAGAGTTTTTTAATTTGTTTTTTTTTGTTTTATTTCATTGTGCTTTGCTTTGGTTTGGTTTTAATTTTAAATTTTGTTTTTGGAGGTATTTGCAAGGGCAGAGGACAGAAGTGAGGGAACCTGGGCTGGAGAGCTGTTCTTACAGAGGATCTGAGTTCAATTCCCAGCAACCACATGGTGGCTCCCAACCATTTCTAATGAGATCTGTTGCCCTCTTCTGTCATGCAGGCTGAACACTGTATACAAAATGATAAATAAATCTTTAAAAAAAAAAGAAGTGAGGGGACAGAGAGATGAGTGTGATGGGGATACATAATATGAAATACACAAATAAACAATAAAAAATTTAGAAACAATGAAGCAATAAAAATGAATAAATAAAAGAAATCCATGAAAACATGAACAAACAGTAGAAGGAAACAAATAAAAATGTTCAAGATATAGAAAAGGCAATAGATTCAACAAAGAAAACTCAAACTGTGGAAAATCTGGAAAAGAAAAATTTAAGAATTTAAACAGGAACTATAGAGGAAACTTCAAGAACAGAATATAAGAGATGGAAGAGAGAATCTCAGGCACTGAAGATACAGTAGAAGAAATGGATACAATGGTTAAAGAAAATGTTAAATCTAAAGTACTATTGACACAAACCATGCAGGAAATCTGGAACACTGTGAAAAGACCAAATCTAAGAATAATAGGAATAATAAAAGGAAAAGTTACCCAGGTCAAAGGCTCAGAAAATATTATCAACAACAAAAAAAATAGAAGAAAATTTTCCTAACCCAAAGAGGGAAATGTCTATCAAGGTACAAGAAGGATACAGAACACCAAATAGATGGTCCCGAAAAGAGTCTCTTCCTCAAATAATAATCAAAACACTAAACATACAGAACAAAGCTGCAAGGGACAAAGACCAAGTAACATATAAAGGCAGACATATTAAAATTATACCTAATAAATCAATGGAGACTCTGAAAGCTAGAAGGTCCTGGAAAGATATGTTGCAGACTCTAAGAGACCACAGATGACAGCCCAGACTACTATATCCAAAAAAATTCAATGGTTAAAGATGGAAAAGATGACATTCCATGATAAAGCTAAATTTAAACAGTATCTTTGTTCACATTAACTCCTAACCTAAGGAGGTTTAACAATAACCGTGAAAGCATAGGGAATCAATAATTTCAGAACAGCAAAATCAATAGAAGGAAACACACACACACACACACACACACACACACACACACACACACACACATACCCAACCATACACCACCACCACAACAGTAACAAAAAATAAGAGGAATCAACAATCAATTGTCATTGATAGCTCTGGTCTCAATATCAATAGTCTCAATTCCCCAATAAAAAGACATAGACTAAAAGAATGATGTGAAGACAGGATCCATATTTCTGCTGTATCCAAGAAACACACCCAGGATAGACATTACCTAACGGCAAAGTGTTGAAAAAAGATATTCCAAGCTAATATATCCAAGAAGCAAGCTAGTGTAATAAAATATCTCAGAGTAAACCCAGCAAAGCAAGTGAAAGACTTATATAGTAAAGAGTTTAACACTTTGAAGAAAGAAATTGAAGAAAATATAAGAGGATGGAGACATCTCTCACACTCATGGAACAGAAGGATTAACATGGTAAACATGGCTAACTTACCAAAAACAATTGACAGATTCAATACAACACCCATCAAAATTCCAACACAATTCTTCACAGATCTTGTAAAGATAATTTTCAACTTCATATAGAAAAACAGGCCGGGCGGTGGTGGTGCACGCCTTTAATCCCAGCACTTGGGAGGCAGAGCCAGGCGGATCTCTGTGAGTTCGAGGCCAGCCTGGGCTACCAAGTGAGCTCCAGGAAAGGCACAAAGCTACGCAGAGAAACCCTGTCTCGAAAAACCAAAAAAAAAAAAAAAAAAAAAAAAAGAAAAACAGAAAAAAACAAGATAATTAAAATGATCCTGAACTATAAAAGAACAGCTGGAGGTCTCACTTATTCCAATTTCATGTTGTACTACAAAGCTATTGTAATAAAAACAGTAAGGTTTTGGAATAAATGCAGACACATTGATCAATGGAACCAAACTGAAGACAGAGACCTAAATCAACATCCCTAAGGATTTTTGGTAATGATGCCAGAAATGCACACTGGAAAAATGACAGCATCTTCAACAAATGGTGCTTGTTGAGCTGGGAGTCTATATGTAGAAAAATGCAAACAAATTCATATTTATCACTCTGCACAAAACTCAAATCCAAATGAATCAAAGACCTCAACATAAAACCAGATACACTGAATCTCATAAAAGAGAAAGTGTCTCATTGACACATGGGAATGTTTTTTGAACAAAACTCTGATAGTATAGGCAACAATTAATAAATGGAATCAAAAATTAATAAATAGGGTCTCATGAAGGTTTTGAAAGCTTCTATAAGGCAAAGGATATTGTCATTCAGACAAATCAGCAGCCTGTAAAATGGAAAAGATTCTTACCAACTCCACATCTGATAGAGGATGCATATTGAAATATATAAAGAACTAAAAACTAAACATCAAATAAAATAATCCAATTAAAAAGGAGGTACAAATCTAAGTAGAGAATTATCAATATAGAAAACTCAATTAGCTGAGAAATACTTAAAGAAATGCTCAGTGTTTCTATCAATCAGGGAAATGCATAACAAAACTACCTTGAGATTCCATCTTCTACCTGTCAGTATGGCTAAGATCAATAACAAGTGACAGTTCATGCTGGCAAGGATGTAGAATAAGGGAAACATTCATCGATTGCTGATTGGAGTGCAAATTTCAACAAAAACTATGTAAACCAATATAGTGGCTTCTCGGATAGTTAAGGAACCAATCTACCCGGAAACCCAAGTATACCACTCTCAGCTTATTCCCAAGGACACTTCATGCCACCACAAAGAAATTTGTTCAATCATGGTCACTGCTGCTTTACTCATAATAGCCAGAAGTTAAAACAACCTATATTCCCCTCAACAGAAAAATAGATAAAGAAAATGTGGTGAATTTGGAATGCAACGGAGTATTACTTAATTGTTTAAAATATGCCATCACACAGCCCACCAGCACAAAGAGGTGAGTCTTTATCCTCATACCCAAACACACCAGCCCCTAGGCTTTGGGCCCATACACCACCACCCATTGCAGCCCCAGTTTCAGGCCAGTTGGCAAGCAGACCTCCTGTAGACATGTCAGACTACCATTATCCCCCATCAAACCCTGTAACCCACAAGCCCACCCCTCCCAGCTCACCAATGAGCCAAGACTGCAACTACTCCCTGAGACAAAGCCCATGAGGGCCAATTGGACTAAGAGCTGCTCCCTGAGACAAAGAGTCCATCAGCACTGACTAGATCAAGGGCTCCCACTGGACCAAGAGTATCGATCAGACCAAGAGAGGCTCCCTCAGACACAGCCAGCACTTGCACCAAGTGGAGAAAGAGATGGGTAGATGCCAGTGCAAAAAAAATACAGCCAACAGCATAAAAACCAATATTGCTCCATCAGAACCTATATCAGCAAGACCTGAACATCCCAACACAGAAGAAACAGAAAAAAATCAACATTAAAAATGACCTTAAGAAGATGATAGAGATCTTTAAAGAGGAAATGAAAAATTTCCTTAAAGAATTCAAGGAAAACTAAAACAAAAGATGGGAAGAAATCAGTAAATCCCTTGAAAGCCAAGAGAGAGCAATTAAATAAGTGTGGGAAACAGTTCAAGATTTGAAAACTGAAATGGAGACAATAAAGAAGATGAAAACTTTGCCAGGTGGTGGTGGCGGCGGCGCACGCTTTTAATCCCAGCACTTGGGAGGCAGAGGCAGGCGGATCTCTGTGAGTTCGAGGCCAGCCTGGGCTACCAAGTGAGTTCCAGGAAAGGCACAAAGCTACACAGAAAAACCCTGTCTTGAAAAACCAAAAAAAAAAAAAAAAAAAAAAAAAGAAGATGAAAACTGAGGGAAGGCTGGAAGTGGAATCTGAGTAAACAAACAGGAACTACAGATGCAAGCATAACCAACAGAATGCAAGAGATGGAAGAGCAGATCTCTGGCATTGAAGATATGATAGAGGAAATAGAATCATCAGTCAAGGAAAACACTAAAGTCAATAAAGTCATGACCCAAAATGTCCAGGAAATTTGGGACACCATGAAAAGACCAAACCTAAGAGAAATAGGGATAAAAGAAGGAGAATAATACCAACTCAAAGACACAGAAAATATATTCAACAAAATAATAGAAAAAACTTTCCCAACCTAAAGAAGGAAATGCCTATAAAGATACAAGAAGGTTACAGAACACCAAATAGACTGGATCCAAAAAAAAGTCCCCTTGCCACATAATAATCAAACCACTAAACATACAGAATAAAGAAAAAATATTAAGAGCTGCAAAGGAAAAAGGCTAAGTTACATATAAAGGCAGACCCATAAGAATAACACCTGACTTCTCAATGAAGACTCTAAAAGCCAGAAGTTCCTGGACAGATGTTATGCAGACACTAAGAGACCATGGATGCCAACCCAGACTATTATACCCAGCAAAACTCTCAATCATCATAGACAGAGTAAACAAAATATTCCATGATAAACCAGATTTAAACAATATCTTTCCACAAATCCAGGCCTACAGAAAGCACCAGAAGGAAAAATCCAACCTAAGAAAGTTAGATACACCCATGAAAACACAGGCAATAAATAGTTCCACAACAATGAACACCAAAGAAGGGAAACATACAACACTGCCACTAAAAAATAACAGGAATTAACAATCACTGGTCATTAATATCCATTAATATTAATGGTCTCAATTCACCTTTAAAAAGACACAGGTTAGATGCAGATAAGCACTGGAGGGCTCCTGTTGCAAAACACCCTCTGGAGCGATGGAAGGATCTTTCTACTAGCACGTGGAGGAGACCCCATCTAGTGTTGGTGTAGCCCCGGAGTTTGGTTTATGTCTTTCCTCAAGACAATGAGGTTCCTCTTTGGATTCCTGAGCACTGAATGTGCCCTGCAGCTGCTGCTGAAGCCCAACATAACAGAGACCTAATGGGTCATCATGAAAAAATCTACCCTTCTGATGCCAATGGAGATTGAGAGACCAATATGGCCAGCTTTGGCATGCATTAATGTAAGCCTAGGAACTGTAGCCATAAGATTGGATTCTCCAGAAGATCTGCCAGCCAAAGTCATGCTGGGATCAAGAAAAATGGGCCTTGGCAGTTTGTGTTCCCTGGAGTTGTATCCATGCCAGTGGATGTCCACACAATCTAGAAGAGAATTTAACATTGCTGCTGCCGCTGTTGCTGGTATAACAATGGCGCACACTGCTGCTACTGTTTCTGGGATTACCATTTCATAATTGCTTACTAGAGCTAGCACAGTGGAGACCCTGGCAACAAAAGTAGCTACCACAGTTAGTTAATCTTTCATTCTATTGGGCATGATAAATTTAATTCAGTAGTTATATACATCTCAATTGGCTTTGAAAAATATAAATTTATAAACTCAAGTTCCAGTTGCTTTTGGGATACTATCTTACAAGGACTCCAACGTACAGTATGGCTCGATAAGGAAGGGAATGGCTCAGTTGCCTTTAGCCTACTGGCTATGGGTGAGATAGGACTTCTGTTGGTCTTTTCTGTATCGAACACACAGATTGCAAGCCCAGTGCCACTTTGAGATCTTTGGCAGCAATTAACCATGCAGCTCACACATGATTGAGCCGGTATGATAATGAGTATTCAGAGATGGGTAATGCCTGGGGGGCACTCACCAACCTAAGGCAGAGCACCTATGTGGTCTGGGCAGGCGTCTCTATGACGGGTAAGGTGACCTGCTGATGTCCCACGCAACCCAAGTCAGAAGCTCATTTTTTTTAATAAAAGGGGGACCTACAGGGCCCTGGCCCCTGTTTTGGGTAACTGTTGCCTTGCTTGCGGACCTTGACCTTGATATCCTCCCAATGCTAATTCCCTGCCAGGTTCCACCCTCCTGAATGCTTAAGGAAAGTTCCTTGTCTGTGTATCCTGAATAATGGGCATTAACAGATTAGATGCTAGATTGTAAACATCAGTAGCGAACTTCTGCCCTCTGGGGTCCTCCCATTGTGCTGTAAGCCTGTATTTAAGACCTCCTATCCACTTCAAGAAATGACATTCAACATTTAAAATTATATATATATATATATATATATATATATATATATATATATATATATATATATATGTGTGTGTGTGTGTGTGTGTGTGTGTGTGTGTGTGTATAATTGAATGAAAAAGAAAAAGAACAGTTAGCAAGAAGCCTGCCATGGCCATACAGTTTGTAAGCAAGCAATAAAAAGAAAAAAGACACAGGTTAATACAATGGATACAAAAACAAGATCCATCCTTCTGCTGCATACAAGAAACACACCTCAACTTCAAAGACAGACACTACCCCAGAGTAAAAGGTTGGGAAAAGACTTTCCAATCAAATTGATTTAAGAAGCAAGCTGGTGTAACTATCCTAATATCTAATAAAATAGACATCAAACTAAAATCAATTGAAAGAGATTGGGAAAATCCAACAAAATGAAGTCTCAATTCTTAATATTTATGCCCCAAATACAAGGGCACTGACATTCATAAAAGAAACATGACTAAAGCTTAAATCACACATCAAACCCCACACACTAGTAGTAGGAGACTTCAACACTCCACTCTCACTAATGGACAGGTCTGCCAGACAGAAACTTAACAGAGAAATAAAGGAAATAACAGACATTATGACTCAAATGGATTTAATAGAAATCTACAGAATATTCCACCTTAATACAAAAGAATATACCTTCTTTTCAGCACCCCATGGAACCTTCTCAAAAATTGATCATATGCTTGGTCACAAAGCAAATCTCAACAGACACAAAAAAATTGAAATAACCTCCTGCATTTTATTGAACCACCATAGCTTAAAGTTAGATTTCAACAACAACAAAAATTAAAGAAAGCCTACAATCTCATGGAAACTGAATAATGCCCAATTGAATCACCAATGGGTCAAGGAAGAAATAAAAAAAGAAATTAAAGATTTCCTAGAATTCAATGAAAATGCATGTACACTATACGCAAAATTATGGGACATTATGAAAGCAGTGCTAAGAGAAAAATTCATAGCTCTAAATGCCCACATAAAGAAGTTGGAGAAATCTCACACTAGTGACTTAACAGCACACCTGAAAGCTCTAGAAAAAGAAAAAGCAAACTCACCCAGGAGAAACAGTTGCCAGGAAATAATCAAATTGAGGGCTGAAATCAATAAAATAGAAACAAAGAGAACAATACAAAGAATCAATGAAACAGAGTTGGATCTTTGAGAAAATCAACATGATAGACAAGCCTTTATTCAAATTAGCCAAAATGCAGAGAGAGAGAGCATCGAAGTTAACAAAATCAGAAATGAAATGGGAGCCATAACAACAGACAATGCATAATTCCAGAGAATCATCAGGCCATACTTCAAAAACCTGTACTTCACAAAATTGGAAAATCTGAAAGAAATGGATGGTTTTCTAGATAGGTACCCATACTTAATTTAAATCAAGACCAGATAAACTATTTAAATAGACAAATAACCCCTAAGGACATAGAAACAGTCATTAAAAGTCTCCCAACCAAAAGAAGCCCCAGACCAGATGGTTTCAGTGCAGAATTCTACCAGATTTTCAATGAAAAGCTAATACCAATACGCTTCAAATTGTTCCACACCATAGAAACAGAAGGAACATTACCAAACTCTTTTTATGAGTCTACAGTTACCCTCATACCCAAACCACACAAAGATGCAACAAAGAAAGAGAATTACAGACCAATCTGCCTCGTGAACATTGATGTAAAAATACTCAATAAAATACTGGCAAACAAAGTCCAAGAACACATCAAAACAATTATCTACCATGATCAAGTAGGTTTCATCTCAGGGATGCAAGGGTGTTTCAACATACAAAAGTCTGTTGATGTAATACATCATATAAACAAACTGAAAGAAAAAAACACATGATCATCTCATTGAATGCTGAAAAAGTCTTTGACAAAATCCAACACCCCTTCATGATAAAGGTTGTAGAGAGATCAGGAATACAAGGAACATACCTAAATATAATAAAGGCAATTTACAGCAAGCTGACAGCCAACATCAAATTAAATGGAGAGAAACTCAAAGCGATTCCACTAAAATCAGGAACAAGTCAAGGCTGTCCACTCTTCCCATACTTATTCAACATAGTACTTGAAGTGCTAGCTAGAGCAGTAAGACAACAAAAGGAGATCGAGGGTATACAATTGGAAAGGAAGAAGTCGAACTTTCACTATTTGCAGACAATATGATAGTATACATAAGTGACCCCTAAAATTCTACCAGGGAACACTTACAGCTCATAAAATCCTTCAGTAAGGTGGCAGGATACAAGATTAACTCAAAAAAATCAGTAGCTCTCCTATATACAAATGATAAATGGGCTGAGAAAGAAATCAGAGAAACATCACCCTTTACAATAGCCACAAATAATATAAAATACCTTGGAGTAACTGTAACCAAGCAAGTGAAAGACTTGTATGATAAGAACTTTAAGTCTCTGAAGAAAGAAATCAAAGAAGATATCAGATGGAAAGATCTTCCATGCTCATGAATAGGTAGAATCAACACAGTAAAAATGGCAATCTTAACTAAAGCAATCTCATTCAAAATCCCAATACAATTTTTCACAGACTTGAAAAGATCAATACTTAACTTTATATAGAAAAACAAAATACCTAGGATAGCTGAAAGAATCCTGTATAATAAAGCAACCTCTGGAGGCATCATGATCCCTGACCTCAAGCTCTACTATCAAGCTATAGTAATAGCTTGATACTAGCATAAAAACTGACATGTGGACCAATGGAATCAAATTAAAGATGCTAACATTAATCCACATACCTATGAACGTATGATTTTCAACAAAGAAGCCAAAACTTTACCATGGAAAAAAGAAAGCATCTTCAACAAATGGTGCTGGCATAACTGGATGTCAACATGCAGAAGGTTGCAAATAGATCCATATCTGTCACCATGCACAAGTCCAAGTGGATCAAAGACCTCAACATAAATCTAGTTACACTGACCTTGATAGAAGAGAAATTAGGAAGTAGTCTTGAATGCATTGACACTGAAGATCACTTCCTAAATATAGCACCAGTAGCACAGACACTGAGAGCAACAATTAATAAATGGGACCTCCTGAAACTGAGAAGCTCTTGTAGAGCAAAGGACACAGTCAATAAGACAAATTTCAGCCTACAGAATGGGGAAAGTTCTTCACCAACCCCACATCTGACAGAGGGCTGATCTTCAAAATATATAAAGAATTAAAAAAGCTAGACTTCAAAATACTGAACAATCCAATTAAAAAAAATGGGCTACAGAGCTTAACAGAAGAATCTCAAATGGCTGAAAGACAGTTAAGGAACTGCCCAAACATCCTTGGTCATTAGGGAAATCCTAATCAAAATAACTCTGAGATACCATCTTACACCTATCATAGTGGCTAAGATCAAAAACACTGAAGACAGCTTATGTTGGAGAGGATGTAGAGCAAGGGGAACATTCCTCCAGTTGGTGGGAGTACAAACTTGTACAACCACTCTGGAAATAAGTGTGGCAGTTTCTCAGAAAATGGGGAATACGTCTTCCTCAAGACCCAGCCATATCACTCTTGGGCATATACCCAAGGAATGCTCAATATTACCACAAGGACACATGCTCAACTATGTTCATGTCAGCATTATTTGTAATAACTAGAAACTGAAAACAACCTAGATGCCCCTCAACTGAATAATGGATAAAGAAAATGTGGCACATATGCACAATGGAGTACTACTCAGCACTTAAAAAACAATGATATCATGAAATTTGCAGGCAAATGGATGGAACTAGAAACTATCATCTTGAGTGAGGTAACCCAGACTCAGAAGGACAAACATAGTATGTATTTGTGGTGATATTTTGCTCCCCCAAATAGTGTGCACCCTAATAAACTTATCTGGGGTTTGAGAACAGAACAGCCACTAGATATAGAAGCCAGGAAATGGTGGCACACATGCCTTAATCCTAGCATTCCTGAGACAGAGATCCCTCTGGATATCTGTGAGTTCAAAGTCACACTGGAAACAGCTAGGTGTGCTAACAAGAGCCTTTAATCCCAGGAAGTGATGGTGGGAAGCAGAAAGGTATTTAAAGTGTGAGAATGAGGAACTTTAGCGGCAGTCAGCTGAGTTCCAATCAGATGAGGACTCAGAGGCTTCCAGTCTGAAGAAACAGGTTCAGCTGAAGAATTGGCAGGGTGAGGTAGCTGTGGCTTGTTCTGCTTCTCTGATCTTCCAGCATTCACACCAATATCAGGCCCTGGGTTTGTTTTTATTAATAAGAACTTTTAAGATTCGTGCTACATGTACTCACTCATACTAGATGTGAGGGAAGGGATGGTCAGACTGCAACCCCACAGTTCCAGAGAGGCTAGCTAACAGGGAAAGACTCTAGGAGGGACACATGGGTGACCCAGCCAAGGAGAAGTAGATGACATCTACATGAGTGGACTAGGTGTGGGGGGTGGGTGGCAGAGGGCAAGGAGTCAGGGATGAGAACATAGGGAAATGGGAGGGTCGAGCTGGAACAGGGACAGAGTGGGACGGCAGGGGGAAGATACCATGATAGAGGAGGACATCATGGGAAAAGGAAGAGGCAGGGTACTGGAGAGGCTCTCAGCAATCCGTAAGAATGACCCCACCTTGATCTGTTGGCAGTGGTCCAGAGGGTGCCTCGAGTGGTCTACTCTGGTGACTGGTCTAGCGAATAACCTAGTTGTTATCATGGGGCCTCTGATGGAGGCAGATGCAGAGATCCACAGCCAGGCACCAAGCTGAGCTCCAGGAAACCAATTGATGAGAGAGAGGACGGATTCTGCAGGCAGGGGACGGCGATATCATGATGGGAGGATGTTCATAGATGACCGGCCACACTCCTGGAAGCCCATGAATAGTGGACTGGTGTCTGTGGAGCCCCCATGAGACTGGACAAGGCCCTCTGGACACAGAAGATGGTTGTTTGGCTCAAACTGTTTGGGGGGCACCCAGGTAGGGGGATCGGGATCTGTCCCTGGTGCATGGGCAGGCTTTTGGGAGCCTGGTGCCTGTCGTGTGATGCCCTTCACAGCCTTGGTGCAGTGGGAAGGGGATTGTCTCTGCCTAGGCTCAGTGTGCTGGGCTCTTTTGACTTCCCATGGGAGACCTTGATTTGAGGGATGAGGGGATGTGGGATGGCTTGGGAGAGAGTGCTGGGGGCTGGGAGGAGGAAGGATGTGGGATCTGTGGGTGGTATGTGGAGTGAGTAGAAAATTTCTTAATAAAGAAAAATGAAAAAAATAAGAAAAAAGAAAACCAGAGAATTGAAAAACAAAAATAAATAAACAAAAAATTGGTTATTAAAATTAGAAATAGTTGATTGGAAAGATTTGAAATTTTTTTAGTGTATTAAGTTAAATTGTTCTTATGTTAAAGTAGCACCAAAATGCTTTGTTTTTCTTTAAAAATGTACTGGCTGATAAATAAAGTAAATTGTAAAATTGTTCCTCAAAAAAAAGAGGAGTGAGCAGATGTGATGTGAATATTTACAGGAGGAAGTCTGGAGAGATAGATCACACTTAGCGCAGCTGCTTTCTTACTTTACCACTGGGGGCCAATGTGGCAGACAGTGATTGCTCTATCAGTAGAGATAAGGGAGATGGATCAAGTTGCCTGCCTTTGGCTGACCATGAAGAATTATTGGATAGTAAAAAAATATAGAAAATAAAGCTTTATTATTTTGTTTTAAAAAAAGACATCATAAAATTTTCAGGAAAATGGATGGAACTAGAAAAAAAAATGATCCTGAGTGAGGTAACCCAGACCCAGAAAGACAAACATGGTGTGTGCTCACTTGTAAGTGGATATTAGCTGTTAAGTGAAGCATAGTCATGCTACTACAGTCTGTAGACCCAGAGAGGTTATGTATAGAGGAGGGACTAGGGGGACACGTGGATCTTCTTGACAGGGGGAGATAGAACAGATTATATGAATGACATGAGCACAGGGGTATAAGATGGGGTAGGGGAAAGGAGACGTTGTCAAGGGAGAGTATGATAGAAGAGATACCTTGAATTGAGGGCCAATTAAAGAGGGGGGAGATCATTTGACTAAATCACTAACTGTTTTTGAACTTACTTTCTCATTTTAAAAATAAAATTGGGATAGAATCTTAGAGAAAAAGACTGGGTATGCATTTTGAAAACTGGATCCTTTTACTGATCTTTACTACCACCTGGAACTCGACTTTGAGAACAGTTACACTGTCAGATGTAGACCTGACCAATCCATGCTGCTGTGGATTTGCCCCAGGGGAAGAAGCAGCTGTTTTAACAATGTATGGGAACAAGTAAGCAACTGTGCAAAGTCAAAAATTTTAATCATTACCTGTCATATCCTCTGAGGATACCTTCTGGAGGCCTTTGGGGCTATATTGGTTATTTGTTAATTTAATTCTGTCTATTGAACAAAAAGTCCTAAAGCAGGGTAATCACTAGCTTTACCACTTAGAAACATCACTATCCCCACTAAACTTATTATTATGGATGTTAGGTGAAGGCAGATTTCATAAACATAACATTTCTGAAGAACTAAGTCCAGCTAATGGCCAGACATGTGGTATACATATGTGATCCCAGAATTCAATAAGTTAGGATTGAACAAGACAGATAGATTGCATGTTCTCACAAAGCTAGAATACCAAACATGAATCTCTCATGAAAAAATAAATCCAATTTTCATAGTTAGTTACTGGATGGTTTCTGTCCTTTAATTTCTTAATGCGGATTCATCTCTAATGCGCATCAAGCTCACAAACACACTGTTTCCATTCCTGATTCTTCCCTCTTTGACTTTTGAAGATTCTATGATTGGAATGTCAGATAATAGAATTTCACTGATTGTGTGATGCCTTTTATTTAACTGAATCTTATAAACTCATAGGTTAAATGTTATCTTAAATCTACTCATATCTGTGAAGCCTTTAATTTACTATATCAAGGATTTATCATTCTTTATTCAGGATTTATTCCATCTTCTACTTCATTCCTGAGGTTTCAATCCCGAGTATGTGGTATCTCAGCATTTCCTCCTCCTTTTTTTCTACATAAATCTCTGTAAACTGAGTCATCATATTGGCTATCTTTTCATATCTATAACACACACATACATTCTGAATTTGGTCTGATATTATGAAGGGGTGTGCCTTCAATCAAGTGAGTTTAAAACCAAGGTAATTATTATCAGAGAAGCATTACAAATTAAATCAGAAGTTTCTCTTCTGAGCATGATCAAATTTCCCTTATAGAAAAGATGGTCACCGATGAAAAGTTCAGAGCCATTTCCAGATTGCACATGTCTATGGAACACAACCCCAGTCTTGGCACTTACTCCTCTTTGCACATGGACATGATATGAGGTGAGCGAAATCCACCATGACCATTTGTGAACCTATGACATTGTGGTTAAGAGCCTTTAATCCCAGCACTCGGGAGGTAGAGGCAAGCGGATCTCTGTGAATTCGAGGCCAGCCTGGGCTACCAAGTGAGTTCCAGGAAAGGCGCAAAGCTACACAGAGAAACCTTGTCTCAAAAAACCAAAAAAAAAAAAAAGAGTCAAAGTTGGGAATTTCTATGAAATTATGTGATGCTCATCACTATACGGCACACACACACACACACACACACACACACACACACACACACAGAGAGAGAGGATTGATATAGTGGAAATTCACCACAGATGACATCAGGTACTGCACAATGAATTGACATGGGAAAATGTCTATAACCTGTACAATAATAACTCCAGAAAACTGGTGACTGGATGTCACTACATAAATTCAAATATTTCAACCAATATTGAAAAAAATATTTATGTTAATTCAATTTGGAAAATAGAAAATATCAGGCAACATCAAGAAGCTCTGAAGACTCTTACTCAAGACAACAGGGAAATCAGAGAGTACTGGGCAGATTAACCAGGTTTTTGTCTCACTTCCTTACTGTTTGTGTCACTGTGGGTTACACATAACTGCTTCCACTGCCATGATCTGATCCACAGTAGTAGACACTCTCATCATCATCCTGGACATTCTGGATGTTCAGATTCCGAACTAGTCCAGAGCCAGAGCCTGAGAATCTATCAGGAATCCCACTTCCCTTGGATACTACATTACCAGCAGTGCCCACTCGCATCAAAAACTGGACGACCTGCTGAGAGCTTTGCTGGTACCAGTCGACATTATACTTAATGTAGTCACTGCTCAGGGTGCAGGTAAGTGTGACTGATTTTCCCAAAGAAGAAGATGCGGATGGTGGCTGAGTCAACACAGGCTGAGAAAGAGACCCTGGAAACACAGATATGAGTTAAAGATCTCATAAAGAAGAAAGTGAATAATTGCTGGAGAAAAGGATGGGGTGAGGGAGGTTGGTGCTAAGTACTAGTGGTCTTTTTGCAGATCTTGACCATTGCCCACAGCTGACCTTTAAAGAGAGTGAGGGTGATGAGGAGAACAGTCCAGGCCATGGTGGATATGAACAATGCTGTTCTTTAGACCCTCACTAAGTCTGGGATCCCAAGCCTCTTATCCCCTAAGCTTCAGTCTGTCCAGGACCTAACCTCTCATGCAAATATAACCTCCCACTTCCTACACTGAGATCTCATAAAGGTTCAGAGCTCATAGAGAAAACTCAGTCTGCCTCCCCCTTGTGGCTAACATTAACCTTCAAGACTCTAAAGCCACTTTTGCTGTCGATCTGACATCTGGTGGTGGAACACAGGGCTGTGTCCTAACTTAATCTCCTTTTCTGTTTTCCTAGGAAATCTTCACGATGCTTTTCCATTCTGGCAGTCCAAAGTGGGCACTGGAGCTGTTTGTAGCACCTGTCATGGAGTCTTCCAAAATAGATTGGAAAAGCCCTTGAATTATCATTCAACTAATAAGGATGTGCCCAGCTCAGTCTGGTATCCCATACTTCGTGCTGGAAAAATAAACATGAGGAGGAGATTCTGCCCATTTGTCATGGGTGTTTTGTTCTCCAAAGGAGATGTCCCCCTGCCCACAATCAACATTTTATTCCAGGTGTTGCCTGTGGGGCTCATGGCAGCTTTCCAGGGAGACACCAGACACCTCACGTATTGGGAAGGTGATCATATTGTTCCTAGAGTTAATTTTACATACAGCTGTGCTGGTGAGAGTCCAACCCAAGAAGAAAAAGGGGAAAGGCATCAGAGATTTTGAAAAGCAGCTTTCTTTCTATTTCTTCTTAGTTCCTTTATCCAAATTACAGTTTTATTTCATTGGTCCTTTATAATAAAATATCTAAGATGAACTTATTTTCAACACAAAGGATATAATTACATTAACTACTATGTTTTTTCATCTTACACTTCCTTTTGATCCTGACACTACTGTTTATCATATTCATATGTAGTAATGTCCTATCAGTATAAATATCTAATTTAAATAAAATAAATAAGAAAAAACAACTATAGTATTGAGGCACACCACGCCATATTGAATAGAACACATCTTGCCATATCCAGATAACTGTGAGTCCACTGGACATGTGTGATCTGTAGTGCTATTTACTCAAAATGGGATAAATTGAGAGGCAGAGGTGAGGAGGGGTTTGGATATAGCACAACTCCACACTCAGTGTAGGAGGCCAGAGCATGTAGTGTCAAGACACCTCCATATCATGGGTGTTGAATTCTGCTGTGGGAAGCTGGGCACTTCTGGTGGCCTGCCAAGCTGTTGCCCCATGCATAGCTCTTCTCAGAGCAGTGAGCTACAGCATAAAGTTCAGGATGACCCTCCCTTAATGCCAGAAGAGCCGTGTGAGCACCATTGCTGAGATTTAGTTCTTCAACTACACCAATGAATGGCTATGCCTGCTAGATCATTCATTGCTAGGCTTCACACTGTGACAAGGTGTTGTGTGACCAGAGGGGAGGCTCATACCTATTTGGCCTTGTGGACTGCTACAAACATTATTCAGGCAGAAAATGACATATTGGGAACCTGATACTTAAAAGCTGGAACATGTACAAGAGTGACTTAATATACTGCCTTTTGCACAGCTGATCAACTAGAGTTGACCCTGCACACAGGAGGGCAACTCCTGTGATGTAATGCTTTCCTCCTTTGCTGCCTTCTTTTGCTTGCCACAGTGGAGAGGTGATGACACAATGAAGAAGTGAGACATGAAGACTCCCTTCCCTTCCTTAAGTTTGCTTCCTACCCTGCACTGGACTATCTTCAAGAAAAATGCTGCCTAAACAGTCACAGCATATATTTGAAGAACTACTGTTCTGTGCATTTACTTGCTGTTGTTGTTGCTAATCATCAATGGTTGTTTTCAATTTTATACAAACCTCTTCTCCGTTCTATTTTAAAACTCTTCTCTCATATTTTCACTTGTATAATCTTTTGGTTAAGATTGACAAGTGGCAAATGCCATTTTAGAATTACTGATAAGTCTATAGTTAACAATTTCTGTCAGTTAAGTTCAGGAATCCCAATTTCCTTTTGGTTTTTCCTCTAAAACCCTAAGTAATTTCCTAAATACTTTGCCCTCAGATTACCTTTCATACTCAAACTAGCTTTTATGGTAAATTCCAATTTACATAAATTTCAATCAAGTAAAATACTGATAAACAACATGGAGAAATATAGCTTGAACCTTCACCCCTACTGGCTAGATTTCATAGTGCTGGAAGATGCAATGCATGCTACCTTGGTAAAAAAGCAATCATCAGCTTCACTCATATATGAACTCTTCAAGATACAGCGATGAATTGCCTGGCAAAATGTGCCCACAGATTCAATAGCTGTATGAATGTTATGGAAATGACCCACCACTCTTTCATTGTATTTAAGACCTGCTCAACAAGATGGAAAACATCCATTAGCACTGACAACAAGGTTAAAACACTAAGTCTAGATAGTTTATCAGCCCCTGAGAAGAACCTCATATTATTATTATTCTACTAAATAGACACATCATTAGTGACTTTTATTGACTTATTGCTATACCTATAACGACTCCCTTGGGGGAGAGGGTGAGAAGGCACAGTGGCAATGACTCAGACACCAAGAATCCATTGAAAGCAAATAACTAACTCATTTATTTTAACTTGGTAGACCTTACATACCCTCTTCCCAGTGCCCAGTCTGTGTACTCATCCCTCACTGGCTGGGCACAATAAGGAACTCAACAGCAATTGTTGCAAGGTCCTCAGGCCAACTCGGCATGATCAAGGACTCTGACAGCAACTCTTGTTAGGCCTTCAAGTAGATTCTGCACAATCAGGAACTCTGACATCAACTAAGAACTCTGACAGCTCCTGTTGCTAGGCCCTCAGGCAGACTCCAGGTTGGCTCTTAAGGACTATGTTATGTGCATGCCTTGGCTACTGGTCTGAGCCAATTTCCTCCACCCTATGGGCCTGTTCTACTACATATCCACCCTTTTATCTTATTACATGGACACTCAGCAGGAGTCGGAGTTCTTTGCTCAGGCCTTATTGACCCTGCCTCAGTGGGGCTCAGCAACTGGACTGGGCCTGTTTTAGGTTAGCTTGCCAAACAAGCTCTTACCTGTCTTTGACTACCAGCCCTCGAAGAGCATCCATCCCTAGGAAGTCACTCTGGGTGGGGAGTGTCAGGCAGTAGCCTTTTGAATTTCAGAAAGTCAGGCATGCATAACCTCCTATGGAGGGCTATGAGTTGGCTGTATAAGAGTCATTAGCACCTATAGAGTCACCTTAGTGGCTGCCTGTTGTTGGATGTGCTGTAGGATGTGATCTAGACTAGGATGGGACACTGCATATGCAACCCAGGCTAGTTTTGTCAGGTTAGGAAAGGTGCATGGAGGGCAGCCAAACTCACTGAGGTAGACCCTGGGTAAGGATGTACAAGATATGGCTGTTTGGAGAGCTTAGGTGTGGGGTTGGAAGCTCCTGTGTATCAGGGGCAGGCAGATCAGGTCCTCTTGAAGCCTAGATGTTTGTTGGGGTGCTGGGAGGCATTGTTATACTAGTCTGTACACTGCATGTGGGACCTGTTATAGGTCTGGCAGGTTGGTGATGGTTAGTGGAAGGGAGGGTCAAGCAGACCTACCAGGCAAGAGAGACCCTAGAGAAGGATGTGTAGGATTTAGCTTGATAGACAATTTGGAAAATGAGAACATTTTAACTAATATTTGATTTGGGAAACTTCAATACTGTCTAAAGTAAAAGACAGTAGTCTGTGATATAAGCTTGACAGAAACCTTCATCTACATGCCTAAACAGCACCAGAGAGTTATTTATAACATTACCTTCTAGGAATTGAGGATTGTACAATTTTTTTTCTATCAAGCTATCTTACCTTTAATGAATGGAGAGTAATTCAAAATATAAAAAAAGGAAGTCAAAATTATTTCCTCTACTGGTGATGCCCAACATTGTTGACTCAATCACAGTCAAAATTAAAGATAAGATTGGATTCCAATGTAATAGGTGGGTAAGAAGGGGTAAGAAGTCTTGATGACTCATAGACTGAGGCATCTGAGAATCATACAAGGTGGACAAAGAAGAGACAAGGAACACTAAGAGGATAGGACACTATTGTTGGATCATGAGAACCTTGGAGAGTTTCTTGATGGTAATTCAGTGTCACAAATATTTGTCTTCTGGGGAGAACCAAGGAATACAGACAGAGAAAATCTGTTTCCCCAGAGGGTCATATTTCTTCAATATGTAGCTGTCATCATCCTCATTTTGGTAATACTGGAGAAATATAACTATGCTTGAGCAGGAAGATTGTGACCTGTTTGTAGCCAGCAGCATTTTCCCCAACTTTAATACCTCAAACCTGTTCCTATGTATTTGTTTTTGAACCCATATATTACAACAAAAAGTCAACCACACTGTCAACTGCAGCCTAGTGATATCCAGAACACCTTAATCACATGAAGCATTCTTATATCCCAAGTGATGGAAGGGGACTCCCTATTCTAATTGTTCATTTGTATTTTCATACACGAGGAGGCCTCCTAACTGCAGTTGGTAGTAGGATAGACCATTGAAACAGACAATGAAACCACTGCTTCAAGGTACCCATGAGTCTGGCAGATGCTCACAGAGATGAAGAACAAGTTAGTTATTGAATAGCAATTGGGTAATTGAAGAATCCAACAAACAGACACAGAGTGGTGATGGGCACAATGAGGAGACACTGTTTACTATATGAACCAAAGACTCTAAGGTAGGCTGGATATCAGTCTGGTCTTCTAGGCCAATCTCCACCTGTAGAGTTAGTAAGAAGGATCAGTAGAGAAGTACAGCCATGGTGGGTACACCTCTCTCATTCCTTCCATGCAGGTGCTTGCCCCCAGGATATTAGTTTCTCCCTTCCGAAAAGGGGAGTGTGTTTATTCAAAGTTGCCTTTTCCCTTCATGGTTCTTTCAGACCCTGCTGATTACAGATTCTGAATCAGAGAGAAGCCCCGAGGACACAGGAGGGTGAGAGAATGGCTTGCCTTGAGGGTGAACCAGGGAAGTTGGTAAAGTTTGCAGCTCTTAGAAATTTGCACCAGAGTCTCCAGAAGAATCTCAGACTCATGCTGAAGTGTTCCTGAACACAAAGTCAGCTCAGCCTCAGTCATATCACAACCTCATATGTGGCCAAGAAGAGCTATCTAACATTACCTGATGGAAGCATCAAGGTAACCTTGACATATGAGCCCAAGAAAGTCCAGAGAAATTACCCCAAGATAAAGCCAGAGACAATTTTGCATTTGGCCTCAATTATCCCTTTATCATCAATTTATGCTTATGAACTAGAATTTTCTATTTTGATATTCAAAACTTTGTTTTTTCTCTCTATACTAATATTGTTGTAATTAAGATATTAAGAGAAAATAATAGTGTGTTATTTTAACTAGCATGGATTTTTAAAAATATTATCTTTCTCTGCTTTTAAATTTCTCTTCAAACCACCCAATCATTATTTTAATTGTTGTCATATATGTCCATGTCATATATGATTTGAACTCTATATCCACCAGTCCTTATATCTAGGATTCATTTGAAAGTTGTCCATTCAAAGCCTGGCTTAGAGTCCTTTGGGTTGACAGTATTAAAGCCACAGCTCTAAGCACAGGATCCAATGTCAAGCAGCATTGAGAATGGTGTATGCCATGTCCCCCTTCACCATCTAACACCCTGACATACATTTATTTTTGAAAGAGGCTACTGAAGTTTTTCAATTCCTCCAATAGCTGCTATAACTGTGCAAGCTTGTCAATCAGCTAAGAACCTTGTGACATATTTTAATTAGCTTCATCACTAATGTCTTAGGTTTCTATTGCTGTGAGAAAATACCATGACCAAAAGCAATCTGGGAAATAAAGGGTTTATTTCTTCATACAACTCTCAGGGCACAGTCTCTCACTGAGGGAAGTCAGGACAGGCTCAAGACATGAATCTGGAGGTAGTAACTTATACAGAGACTATGAAGGAGTACTGTTTACTGGATTTCTCAGAATGCTTTCCAATACACTCCAGGTCCAACTGCCCCAGGGAAGCACCACCCAGAGTGGACTCTTCGATATCAATCATCAATCAATAAAATGCTCCACAAGTTTAACCATAGGTCAATCTGACAAGGTCATTTTCCCAGTTGAGGTTCATCTTCCCAGATAACTCTAGATTGTGTCAAACTGAGAAAAAAAGAAACCCAACTATGACAACTGAGTGAGTTCCCTGCAATATATCTTTAAATCTTCTGCAAAAATTGTGTTTTCTTCTCATCTTCAGTATACTGCTGGTGTATATTGAAATGATTGAAAAAATAAACTGTACTATTTTGATGATGGGTAAGAATTGTAATGTTTCTCAGCATTCTGTGAAAAGTAAAAACTGATCATCCCACATATCCTGACTGCCCTATTATTAAATAATAGGATTGTATTCTCCATACAGAGATTTTAACATTCTTCAAAGACATGGGAAGACAGCTTACAGAAGTGTCAATATTTTTTTCATCCATTCATCTTCTCCAGATATATTGTTTGTTTGTCATGGAAGCCTCAGGCTCACTACCTCTGGCTCTGTTTGCTAAGACTCAGGGAGTTAGTAAGCTCTACTAGTAACTTGCTCCATGCAAGAAGCACCCTGAGCAAAGGGTCGACTATATGCTCTGCTCAGCATCCAAGCCCTGCACTGTCTCTTTTCTGAGATTTGACTTTTTTTCTATTTGAGATTATAGTTCAGTAACATTTCTCTCTGTCCATTACTCCCTCAAACCCTACTATACATGTATATATTCCCAAGTATACACTGTTTAGTGTACATAATGTTGTTTGCATGTTATCGTGGCTGACCATGATAACCAGTCAGTGTGCTCTTCCCTGAGGAGGACCACCTCTCCCACTCCCAGCTCTCCTTGGTGGCCTGTAGTTGTCTGTGCAGGGTGAACTTGTGGACTTTTCCCAATCTGGCTTGGCATTGGTGCCATCCTAGTTCAAACTGTGTCTAGATGATCATGTTGGTGAGACTCTGTGGGTGTAGCTTCTGATATTAGTAAGAGACACAATCTCACAGCAAACTCCCTTATATTCTGGTTCTTACAATCTTTCTGCCTCTTTTTTTCAGTGTTTCCTGAGCCTTAAGGATGGCAGTGCTTTTTACATTTATCAAGTGGTATTGTCCAGTTTTCTTGTGATCAGAAATAAGTGGCTAAATCCACTCTATGCTATTCCAATTAAATCTTCCTAAATAAGAGTTTCTGCATATAACATTCTGAAATTTACATTTTTAAATACAGAGGTAAACATTGCATCGTTATTTATACTTTTCTTTGACACTGTTTTGTCTAAATGCCACATCATACTGGCATCCCTCATAAGCTTATTTTAAACTTTTGCATGCCTCTGAATTGTCAATAATTTTTTGTTTCAACAGCTATTTACAGTAATATTTTAAATTCTTTTCAATATCTAATAGTGTATGTTCACTGTTCTATTTTTTTCTCTCTTTTTTTTGTTTTTCAGGTTTTGGGGGGGTAGGTTGTATTTTCAAAACAGGGTTTCTCTGTGTAGTTTTGGTGCCTGTCTTGGATCTCACTCTGTAGACAGGCTGGCCTCAAACTCACGGAGATCCACCTGGCTCTGCCTCCCAAGTACTGAGATTAAAGGCATGCACCACCACTGTCCGGCATTCTATTTCTTTCTAAGGTGCACTAGGATTTACCATTTTACCATGTTATTACTAGAAAAAAAATCAAATTAGCTACATTCTTAGTAACATATATTGAAATACATTTATTATATTAGTCTAGTCAATAAGCACACCTTTTTGTGGCATGTGACATTAGAACATCTTATCTACCAAATTGCTGTATCTCTAGATGTTTCTGGATCCATCTCATTGTAGTTGAAGACATTTAATTTGCATGTGCATGTATTCGGGCTCTGTGTTATTAATAAAGATTGCATGGTGCATGTAGGAGACAGGGCAGGAGTCAAATATTTACCCAAACTTACCCTCCCAGGGAAGCAACAGATGGTGAAGCCTCAGGAGACACACACCCACCTTGTTTTTATGCCAGTGCTTAGTGACCATCTCAAAAGGAGAACTTAGAGCTATGTAAAGATGAGTGAGGCCTCAGCTCTTGAAACACTCAAACCACACAGAATTGCTATGTCTTCTGATTATGCATGGAGAAATGGCTTCATTCCAGCAACTTATCATCTGAAACAGTTGTTCCTATCTGCTTTGTACAACTGAGAATATACTCAGTGGCATTAGCAATAACAAGTCAAGAGTCCTGGAGCCAATGATTCATGGAATGAACTCATACGTTGACTTGTTTATAATGGATTAGATAGATTGCAGTGATTCAGAGAATGCAAGTGTCATCAATCCATTGAATACAATTGAATATATAATAAAATGGCATTTCATTAACAGTAAAGAGGTTAAAGTCAAAATGGCAGATAGCAGTGAGGTCAGTGATAACATGGAGAAATCATGAACCTCATCTTTTCATGGAACTGTTAACTGGCACAGCAACTTAGCAAAGGAGTGAGGCATTTCCTCCAAAGAATGGTGATATTCATATTCTAGTTTCTATTGAATATACTTGGAAATACATGCCCATAGAAGTGCTTGGAATTTGAACAATAGTGTGAGAATGTAGAAAATGTGGGTCAACATACCTTGCTCACATAACTGTGAATTTATCCAACCACTTTAAAAAGGAGAAATTTCCACAAATAGTCACAGTATTTCCTAGAAATTCTGGTCCTGGTTATCTGTCCCCAAAGGGTATGTCCACAGAAGTACTTGAAAATTGTAGGTTGGCATCTATAATAAAAATACTTACAAATACAAAAAATTCAAACCAAATACCTCTAACTCAGTTAAAGGTGAGCCACCAGTAGTGTATCCATACAATTCAAGTTAAAGATAATAATTACCTGATAGTACAAAATTATGTCTGAGCAGTGTCTAAAACAGCAAACTAGTAGACATTTTCCTAAAAATACCAAAAGTGATGCAAAAAAAAGTGTAGTTGAAAGCCAAAATTACTATAATCTGCTGTCCTTCTAATTAATAATTATTTCTGTTTAAGGTATATTCTTAGTTTATGTTATGTGAAATTTGCAACACTGTAGAAATATGAAAAGAAGAATTTTACTGCACATTTGGCAACAGTTGGTCTCTTGGATAGTATATCTCAATAAAGAAGTTAAGATCCAACCACATGAAGATTGCTAACTGTCCCTATCACATAAGGCTGATCTGTCCTCTGAGAATCTGATGTAATAACAGGGACACTGGTCCTCATAGTCGCACACTTTAACTGCTAGATTGCCATGGCCTGAGCAGGCTAGTGAAGGTCAGGGGAATGTTTTAGTTTCAGTTCCCCAGGCATCTGGAGCACTGTGTGAGCATTTGTGCTACTGTCCCATGTTGAACAGTAATAACTGGCCTCATCTTCAGGCTTGAGGTCTGTCATAGTTAGGGAATATGTATTGCTAAAGGGCCGGGAATAGCCAATTGTCACAAATTTGGGTACATCACCAGGAATTTCTTTGTGCCAGGATGCATCATCTAGTCCAACACCACCACCACTTCCAGTACAGATGAGGGTGACTTCTTGTCCAATAGAACCAGACATGAAGGCTTCCTGACTCAGCCCAGACTGTGCCCAGGACCCTGTAATAAAGGAGATGGAGACACAGCAGGGTTAGTTTGCTCTCAAAAAGAAAGAAAGTTTATATTTCTAGTAACTCCTTAATCCCTACTGCTTTTTACAAGCAGTCACCTGAGCAGAGAGTAAGGAGGGTGAGAAGGAGGGAGACCCCAATCATCATGGAGATTTGTGGACTGTTGGTTCCTGAGGACCTAAAGCTGCAGCAAAGACTATTTAGTGTCTGTGTACCCACGTTCCCATAAATAGGGCAAAGGGACCTCCCATGCAAATCATGTCCTCCCCTAGAAGGCCTCTCACCTCGGTTTCTGAGTTTTCTTTTGGGGGAGCTGGGCAGAAAGAGCCAAGATTACATATTTGTTCTGGACCCTGAGCGTTAGCTTTTCCCCCCCAGGAGTGAAGGGCTGATTTCCAAAGAGACAGGTATGCAGCGCCCCCTACTGTCTCAGTACAGGTCACTCAGGACTGCCTTACCTAGAAACTCTGGAGAGAAGCAGGGGCAGTGCCCTCTTCCCTGCACAAGAGCTTCCTACAAAGGATGCAGAGACGTTTAACAGGTGAAGCCCTGATTTCAAAGATGTGCTGTCCTTAGCGGTTGACCAAGGTGGCCTTTTCTTTATTGTGAGTTTGCTGGTCAGCACAGCAAAGGGCGCAGCACAGTGGCAGAGCAAGCAGAGAGTATGAATGGCCTGCAGTTGGGCTTTGTTCATTGTTTGCCACTTCCTACCACGACAAGCAGGTGGTCCTCCTCTAAACCCTCTCTATCTTCCTTCTGCATCGATGGCACAAGAAGGACCCTCGATGACAGTGAAAGACAGAGGGTTTGGTTGGACATCAGCCTTCCCAGAGCCAAGCCAGGTATCATCAACCTGAGATGGCAGCAAAGGATTGATTACATCTAAGAATTGAGAACACATGGGCTGGAGAGTTGGCTCAGTGGTTAAGAGCGCTGGCTGCTCTTCCAAAGGACCCAGGTTCAGTTCCCAGTACCCACATGGTAGCTCACTAACTGTAACTCCAGTTCTAGGGGATCTGACACCCTCACACAGACACACAGGCAGGCAAGACACTAGTGCACATAAAATAAAAATAAATCTTAAATAAATAAAATAAGTCTTGAAAAAAAGAAAATTGGGAGCATTTAAACAAATGGAATTGTGAGGTATGTGAGCAGAAGTACCAACCAGAGGTAGTGAAAGGCCCCCAGCACATTGCATCTTCTGCTGTATGTATACCTCAGTTAAATCAACCTGAATTGGAGAAATATTAAACAGTTTACATCTGCCTCCAATCAGGTTTAAACTATCAACTGAGGGACAATGCCAGATCACCATACCTTTTTAAACAGTGTTCCATATCTTCTTAGCAGTAAACTAAATTTAACATAAGATTAACCACTTCAAGAAGCAAGTCAGTGACATTACCTGCATCCACAATGTTATGCAATTCCTTTCTTAGAACAGACTAGGTATTATGGGTAAAAACCCAGAGCCAACCATTCAGAAGGACCCAAGTTTAATACAGTTTCTGTATGATGGTGGCTGGAGGAGCCTGGAGAGAAGAGGTTCTCATAGAGCAGCTCTGAATACACATTACAGGGAGTTTTGAAAGACAACAAAGAAACTGCATGCTGCTTTGCAGTTGCAGGGAGAAGCATGCAAGCAGTTTAACAAGAGCCAAGAATATGCAGTTATCTGGAGCATTTCAATCCTGAGTTTCTAGAATAGGATTGGGTGCTTTCACAGGGGGCTTCCAAGAGTAGCAGATAGAAGCCAAATACAGATTCATCCAACACAAGATGGAGATACCTTTAACCTATTACACTAGGTGTATAACAAATGTCCATTTTCCTTTCTTCAGCCCTAGACATCCAGTGTCTTTCTTGTCCTGCAATCTTCTTTCATGACTTCAGACCCTGAGGCCAGGCAGGAAGTCCCTGCATATAGGCTCTCAAACCCCAAGAGGCCCTAGGATGTCATAAATTGAAACTGTGATAGTGAACTGTGGCATTGCACTAGAGACACCAAAATGTTAGGCAAAAGCCATGAGATATCTGCCAATGAATGATGTGCATAGTGATTGAAACCAATCACTATGTGTGTTGTAGGCAGAAAATGTGCAAAGGCAAAGATGTATAAGCCAGTTGATAACAGAAAGTCAAATGTCATGAAATCACACCATAGAATGTCAGGTACTTCCACCCCTAGTTGAAGAAATACTGGCAACTGATAGTTGCTGAGAGGAGAGGATAATTTTCTTCAGGGATGTGGACCCATGTTCCATTAAAAGACCCTAAACTCACACATGCTGGCAATCACTTAATGGTCTCAGACAATAGTCTCCTCCCCACAACACAGCCACTCATTCCCACCTCCTCCAAGGGAAGGTCACCCATGGAGAGTCAGCAGAGCCTGGTACATTCAGTTGAGGCATGTCCAAGCCCATCCTCCATGCAACAAGGCTGCGCAAGTTGTCCCACCATAGGCACTGGGCTCCAAAAAGCCCTCTTATGCACCAGGATTGAGCATTTCTTGGATATATGCCCAAGAGTGGTATAGCTGGGTCTTGAGGTAGATTGATTCCCAATTTTCTGAGAAACCACCATACTGATTTCCAAAATGGCTGTACAAGTTTGCACTCCCAACACCAGTGGTGGAGTGTTCCCCTTGCTCCACATCCTCTCCAACATAAACTGTCATCAGTGTTTTTGATTATATCAATTCTGACAGGTGTAAGATAGTATCGCAGTGTCATTTTGATTTGCATTTCTCTGATGACTAAGGATGTTGAGCAATTTCTTAAATGTCTTTTGGCCATTTGAGAGTCTTTTGTTGAGATTTCTCTCTATTAACTATGTAGCCCATTTTTTAATTGGATTTCTTGATATTTTGATGTCTAGTTTCTTGAATTCTTTATATATTTTAGAGGTCAGCACTCTGTCAGATGTGGGGTTAGTAAAGATCTTTTCTGATTCTGTATTCTGTTGTTTTGTCTTATTTACCATGTACATTGCCTTACAGCAGCTTCTCGGTTTCAGGAGTCCCATTTATTCATTATTGCTCTCAGTGTCTGTGCTATTGGTGTTAAATTTAGGAAGTGGTCTCCTGTGCCAATGCATTCAAGACTACTTATTGCTTTCTCTTCTATCAAGTTCAATGTAACTGGATTTATGTTGAGGTCTTTGATCCACTTGGATTTGAGTTTTGTGCATGGTGACAGATATGGATCTATTTGCAATCTTCTACATGTTAACATGTTATCCTAGCACTATTTGTTGAAGATGGTTTCTTTTTTCCATTGTTGATTTTTTTTTTGCTTCTTTTTCAAAAATCAGGTGTACATAGGTGTGCAGATTAATGTCAGGGTCTTCAATTCAATTCCATTGGTCCACATGTCAGTTTTTATGCCAGGACCAAGCTGTTTTTATTACTATAGCTCTATGGTAGAGCTTGGTGTCAGGGATGGTGATGCCTCCAGAGGTTAATTTGTTGTACAGGATTCTTTTAGCTGTCTTGGGTTTTTTTTTTTGTTTTTCCATATGAAGTTGAGTATTGTTCTTTCCAAGTCTGTGAAGAATTGTGTTGGGATTTTATTGAATCTGTAGATTGCTTTTGGTAAGGTTGCCATTTTTACTTTGTTAATCCTACCTATCCATGAGCATGGGAGATCTTTCTATTTTCTGACATATTCTTCAATTTCTTTTTTCAGGGACTTAAAGTTCTTGTCATACAGGTCTTTCACTTTCTTAGTTAGAGTTACTCAAAGGTATTTTATATTATTTGTGGCTATTGTAAAGGATGATGTTTCTCTGATTTCTTTCTCAGCCCATTTATCGTTTGTACATACGAGGGCTACTGATTTTTTTGAGTTAATCTTGTATCCTGCCATATTACTATAGGAGTTTATCAGCTGTAGGAGTCCCCTGGTAAAATTTTTTGTGTCACTTACATATACTATCATATCATCTGCAAATAGTGAAAGCTTGACTTCTTCCTTTCCAATTTCTATCCCTTTGATCTCCTTTTGTTTTCTTATTGCTCTACCTAGAACTTCAAGCACTATACTGAATAAATATGGGGAGAGTACACTGCATTGTCTTGTTCCTGATTTTGGTGTAAACACTTTGAGATTCTCTCCACTTAATTTGATGTTGGCTGTTAGCTTTCTGTAAATTGCCTTTATTATGTTTAGGTGTGTTCCTTTTATTCCTGATTGCTATAGGGCCTTTATCATGAAGGGGTGTTAGGTTTTGTCAAAGGCATTTTTAGCATCTAATGAGATGATAGTGTGGCTTTTTTCTTTCTGTTTGTTTATATGGTGTATTACACTGACAGATTTTTATATGTAGAACCATCCTTGCATATTTGGGATGATGCCTACTTGGTCATGGTAGGTAATTTTTTTGATGTGTTCTTGGAATTGGTTTGCCAGTAATATTGAGTATTTTTGCATCAATGTTTATGAGGGAGATTGGTCTGTAATTCTCTTTCTTTGTTGTATCTTTGTGTGGTTTGGGTATCAAGGTAACTGTAGCTTCATAAAAAGATTTGGTAATGTTCCTTCTGTTTTTATTGTGTGGAACAATTTGAAGAGTATTGGGATTAGCTCATCTTTGAAAATCTGGTAGAACTCTGTGCTGAAACTATCTGGTCCTGGGCCTTTTTTGTTTGGGAGACTTAATGACCATTTCTACTTCCTTAGAGTTACTGATCTATTTAAATAGTTTATCTGGTCTCAGTTTAACTTTGTTACATGTTACCTATCTAGGAAATTGTGCATTTCTTTCAGATTTTCCTGTTTTGTGGAGTACATATTTATGAAGTATGACCTGATGATTCTCTGGATTTCTTCATTGTCTGTTGTTATGTCTCCCTTTTCATTTCTGATTTTGTTAATTTAAATGTTCTCTCTCTCTCTCTCTCTCTCTCTCTCTCTCTCTCTCTCTCTGCCTTTTTTCTTTTTGTAATTTATATATTTTTTATTTTTTTTAACTTTTTATTAAGAAATTTTCTACTCATCCTACATACCACCCACAGATCCAACCTCCTTCCTGCTCCCACCCTCCAGCCCTCCCTTCCAAGCCACCCCTCCATCCCTACATCCTCCAAATCAAGGTCTCCCATGAGAAGTCAGCAGAAACCAGCACACTGAGCCCAGGCAGGTCCACATCCCCCCTCCACACCAAGGCTGCACAAGGTGCCACACCACAGGTACCAGGCTCCCAAAAGCCTCCCCATGCACCAGGGATGGATCTTGATCCCCCTGCCTGGGTGTCATCCAAACAGTTTAGGCTAACATCTGTCTCCCATATCCAGAGGGCCTAGTCCAGTCCCATGGGGGCTCCACAGCCACTAGTGCACAGTTCAAGGGTCTGCACCAGTGTGGCTGGTCATTTCTGCATATCTTCCCATCATGATCTCAACATCCCACACCCGTAGAATCCCTCCTTTCTCCCATCGACTGGATTCCAGGAGCTTAGCCTGGCACTCGGCTGCAGAACCCTGCATCTGCCTCCATCAATCACTGGATAAAAGCTCTATGATGATGACAGTTAGTGTATTCACTAGTCACCTGAGTAGACCAGTCCAGGCACCCCCTCAATCACTGCAAGCAGTCCAAGGTGGGGTCATCCTTGTGGATTCCTAACAGCTTCCCCAGCACCCTGCTTCTTCCTATTCCCATGATGTCTTAATCTATCATGGTATCTCTTTCCCTGTTCTCCTATGCCAACCCCTCTTCAGCTCAACCCTCCCATTTCCCTATGTTCTCACCCTCCATTCCTTGCCCTCCTCTACTCTCCCCACCACACCCCCAGCCCACTCATGCAGATCCCATCCTCTTCTACTTTGCTGGGCGATTCCTGTTTCCCTCCCAGGGTCCCTCCCTGTCACCTAGCCTCTCCGGAGCCATGGGCTGCAGTCTGGCCATCCCTTGTCCTACATCTAATATCCACTTATGAGTGAGTATACATTGTGTTTGTCATTCTGAGTCTGGGTTACCTCACTCAGTATGATATTTTATGGTTCCATCCATTTGCCTGCAAATTTCATGATATCATTGTTTTTTACTGCTGAGCAGTACTCCATTGTGTATATGTGCCACATTTTCTTTATCCATTTTTTCAGTTGAGGGGCATCTAGGTTGTTTCCAGGTTTGGTCTATTACGAATAATGTTGATATGAACACAGATGAGCATGCGTCTTTGTGGTAAGATTGAGCATTCCTTGGGTGTATGCCCAAGAGTGGTATAGCAGGGTCTTGAGAAAGACTGACACCCAATTTTTTGAGAAACCACCATACTGATTTCCAGAGTGGCTGTGCAAGTTTGCATTCCCACCAATAGTGGAGGAGTGTTCCCCTTGCTCCACATCCTCTCCAACATAAGCTGTCTTCAGTGATTTTTATCTTAGCCATTCTGACTGGTGTAAGATGGTGTCTCAGAGTGATTTTGATTTGCATTTGCCTTTTGGTAAATTTGGATAAGGGCTTGTCTATCTTATTGATTTTCTCAAAGAACCAACTCTTTGTTTCATTGATTCTTTGTATTCTTTTTATTTCTATTTTATTGATTTCAACCCTCAATTTGATTATTTCCTGGCATCCATTCCTCCTGGGTGAGTTCACTTCTTTTTGTTCTAGACCTTTCTGGTGTGCTGTTAAGTCACTTGTGTGAGATTTCTCCAACTTCTTTATGTGTGCATTTACTGCTGTGAATTTTCCTCTTAGCCCTGCTTTCATAGTGTCCCATGAGTGTGAATATGTTGTACATTTATTTCCATTGAATTCTAGGAAATCTTTAATTTCTTTTTTTTTCTTCCCTGACCCATTGGTGATTCAGCTGTGCATTGTTCAGTTTCAATGAGATTTTAGGCTTTCTATAATTTTTGTTGTTGAAATCTAACTTTAAGCTATGGTGGTCTGATAAAATGCAGGAAGTTTTCCCAATTTTTTGTATCTGTTGAGATTTGATTTGTAACCAAGAATGTGGTCAGTTTTAGAGAAGGTTCCATGGGGTGCTGAGAATAAGGTATATTCTTTTGTGTTAGGCTGGAATGTTCTGTAGATAGCTATTAAGTCCATTTGAGTCATAACATCTGTTAGTCCCCTTATTTCTCTGTTAAGTTTCTGTCTGGCAGACCTGTCCGTTGATGAGAATGGGGTGTTGAAATCTCCCATTTCTAGTGTGTGGGGTTTGATGTGTAATTTAAGCTTTAAAAATATTTCTTTTACAAAAGTGGGTGCCCTTGTATTGGGGCATAAATGTTCAGAATTGAGACTTCATCTTGGTGGATTTTTTCCTGTGATGAGTATGTAATGTCCTTCCCAACCTCTTTTGATTGATGTTAGTTTGAAGTCTGTTTTTATTAGATATTAGGATAGCTACACCAGCTTTCTTCTTAAGTCCATTTGATTGGAAAGTCTTTTCCCAGCCTTTACTCTGAGGTAGTGTCTGTCTTTGAAGTTGAGGTGTGTTTCTTGTATGCAACAGAAGGACAGATCCTGTTTTCATATCCATTCTTTTAGCCTGTTTCTTTTTTATCTTTTTATAGGTGAATTGAGAGCATTGATATTAATGGATATTAATGACCAGTGATTGTTATTTCCTGTTATTTTTTGGTAGTAGTATTGTGTGTTTTCCTTCTTTCATATTTGTTGGTGTGGGATTATCTATTGCCTGTGTTTTCATGGTTGTATCTAATTTCCTTAGGTTGGATTTTTCCTTCTCGTGCTTTCTGTAGGGCTTGTTTGTGGTTAGGTATTGTTTAAATCTGGTTTTATCATGGAATATTTTGTTTACTCTGTCTATGGTGATTGAGAGTTTTGCTGGATATAATAGTCTGGGTTGGCATCCATGGTCTCTTAGTGTCTGTGTAATGTCTGTCCAGGACTTTTTGGCTTTCAAAGTCTCCATTGAGAAGTCAGGTATTATTCTGATGGGTCTGCCTTTATATGTTACTTGGCCTTTTTCCTTTGCAGCTCTTTGTAGCATGAATCTTAAAGGTGCTTATTAATAAAATTCAAACCTGAAGCCAGTTATTGAGGTGAATGCTGGAAGATCAGAGAAGCAGAACAAACCACAGCTACCTCACCTCACCAGTTCCTCAGCTGATCCTGTTTCCTCAGACTGGAAGCCTCTGTGTCCTTGTCCAAATGAATATCAGCTGAACTGTTTATCGAAAGCCTAAATGCTTAACCAGCTAAAAGCTCCTAGTTTCTGGTCCTCACACCTTACATACCTTTCTGCTTTCTGCCATCACTCCCTGGGATTAAAGGCTCACTTTCTGGGATTAAAGGCGTGAGTCACCATGCCTGGCAGTTTCCAGTGTGGCCTTGAACTCACAGAGATCCAGAGGGATTTCTGCCTCTGAAATACTAGGATTAAAAGTGTGTGCTACCACTGCCTATCCTCTATGTTTAATATTGTGGCTGTTCTTTTCTCTGACCCCAGATAAGTTTATTAGCATGCACAATATTTTGAGAAACACAATACCACCGCAGTTCTTAATTTTTTTCTTTGTTCTATATGTTTAGTGGTTTGATTATTATGTGGTAAAGGGACTTTTTTTAATGCAGTCTATTTGGTGTTCTGTAAGCTTCTTGTATCTTCATAGGCATTTCCTTCTTTAGATTGGGTAAGTTTTTTTTTTTAATATGATTTTGTTGAATATATTTTCGGGGCCTTTGAGTTGGTATTCTTCTATCCCTATTATTCTTAGGTTTGGTCTTTTCATGGTGTCCCAAATTTCCTGGACATTTTATATTACGACTTTCTTGGATTTAGTGTTTTATTTGACTGAGGAATCTAGTTCCTCTATTTTATATTCAATTCCAGAGATTCTCTCTTCCATCTCTTACATTCTGTTGGTTATGCTTGCATCTGTAGTTCCTGTTTGTTTACTCGGATTTTCCATTTCCAGCATTCTCACATTTTGTCTTTTTTATTGCCTCTATTTCAGTTTCCAAATCTTGAACTGCTTCCTTCATCTGTTTAATTGCTTTCTCTTGGCTTTCTTTAAGGGGTTCATTGATTTCTTACAATTTTTTGTTTGTCTTTTCCTCCATTTCTTTAAAAGAGTTTTTCATTTCTTCTTCAAAGGACTCTACCATCTTAAAGTCATTTTTAAGGTTGATTTCTTCTGCTTCTTCTGCATTGGAATATTCAGATCTTGCTGATTTAGAACCACTAAATTTGATCATGCCATGTTGGTCTTCATGTTGTTGACTATATTTTTGCACTAGCATCTACCTATCTCTTCCTCCACTAGGTGAAAGTGGTGTCTGTGTCTGAGGGAGCCTCTCTCAGCACGATTGAAACTCTTGGTCCAATGGGAGCTCTTGGTCTAATCAGGGCTTTTGGTCCAATTGTTACTGATGAACTTTGTGTCTCAGGGAACATCTCTTAGTCTAATAGGTGCTAGTGGGCCCTGTCTCAGGCAGCACCTATTTCCAATTGGTACAGGGTGAGCTTATGGCTTCTGTGGTCACTGGTGTTGTAAGAGATGATTGTTCTGGTGAGTGGTGTAGGGGACAAATCTGCTGCCCAGTCTCTAGGGCCGTACTGTCTGGGGGTGGGGTGAGGGGCATGGAATGTGCCCCTGGGGCCTAGGGGATAGAGACCTGGTCTGCCCAGTCCAGAGATTGGGCCTTACCTGTTCCCAGGCAGTGCAGGGTGGGCTTACAGGACTGGTGGTGGTCACTGATGTTGCAGGGGATGGTTGTCTTGGCAAGGGGGTGGGGGAAGAGGCAGCTGTTGGGTTCCTGGGACTCCAATGGCATGGGGGAGGCACATGGAATGTGCCCTCTGGACCTAGAAGCTAGGGACCTGGTCTGCCCAGTCTGAATATGGGGCCTTTACCTGTTCCCAATCTGTGCAGGGTAGGTTTATGGGTCTAGTGTCAAAACTATTTTAAAATCCAAAGTCTTTTCTGGGACTCAAAACTGTATGCTAACTATGACAAACAGATATATTGAGGAGCATTGGACCAAAGCAGAACTGAAATCCAGCAGCACAAACTCTATTCAGCCTCTTGGCCTAGTTCCACACCCTGTCTGCAGCTCTCCTAGGCAGGTATTACATGTGTCAGGCATCTCCAACATCTTGATGTCTCCAACACAGTCCAGGCTTCATTTCACAGATTCACAAAGTGACTTTTCTGAGCCTCCAGGCAGGGAATTTACTGCCACATACCAGGCCTCAGCTGTTTTTCTTAGCCTGTAAGGAGGATTCCTCAGCCCCTTTACACCCATATCTTCCTTAACCAAGGGTCTACATTTTAATATCATGTTTTATTAATATGTTTTCTTTTTGCATAGTTGGTCAAGGGTTTGTCAATATTATCTTCTCACAGAATCAGCTGTTTCTTTAAGTGGCTGCTTTTTTTCATTTATATTTTATTAATTTCAACCCTGATTTTGATTACTTTTTCCCATCCACTATTTTTGAATTTAGTTTGTTCTTTTTTTGTGAAAGAATTAAGGTACAACATTGGCATATTAGTTTGAGATTTCTTTAAAACCTTTGATATTTCAAAATTTTTGATATCTTTTAAATTTTTATATACTACATGCAACATTATATAGACTAAACAGGCTGTATTATATATGTATAAAGAAATATGTATAAACATGTATGTGTGTAACAACAATTGTTGAAAAGAGAGGCCATTAATTTGAAGGAGAACAAAAAGGGATACATGGGAAGGTGTGGAAGGATGAAAGGGAAGAGGGGAGTGATATAATTATAATCATAAAAATAAAGAAAATAATTTCAAATTTTTGTGTAGATTTCTATCAGTATAAACATCCCTCTGCTGCCTCCATTGTGCCTGCCTTCTTTCAATTCTAGACATTCCTGAACTTTACCTTATTGATTTCTTCCTTGCCTGACCTTATAATTCAGTCCTTTTTTATTTAGTTTCTGTACTTTTCATGAGTTCTTTTGCTCTTGATACTTACCTTTATTCCTATGGTCAGATAGAATTCAAGATGGTATTTAGTTTTTCTGTTTTGGTTGAAATTTGATTTGTTTGTTTTCTAACATATCATCATTTTTGGAAAAAAACTCCCCTGAACTGCTGATAAGACTGTGATTTGTTTAGTTTTGTAATAAAATGTTATGTAGATCTGTTGTTCAGCTTGATTTATGATGTCATTTAACACTAACACTTCTCTATTTGCATTTTTCTAGATGACCTGTCTATTGGTAAGGGTGAGATATTGAAGTTACCTAGTACCAATGTGTTTGCACTAACCTATGGACTTTTACCCAGGAGTATTTCAGTCATGAAACTGAGTGGACTGCATTTGGTGAGTATGTTTAGAATTATAATATCCTGTCACTGAACAATTCCTCTGACAAGTATTATTTCTTCTGGCCAGAAATAATGATAGCAATAATGATGCCTACTTTTTTCTTAGTTCCATTTGCTTAGAATGTCTTTTCCTTTCCTTTACTATAAAGTGCTATCTGTGATTAGTGTTTAGTTGGGTTTCTTGGATCCAGCAAAAGAGACATTGTGTTTTCTGATCTAATCTGCAACTCTGTAATTTTTAAGAAATTAAAATCATTATATTCAGAGTTATTGATAGCTGTATACTAATTCCTTTCACTTGGTTTATTCAGTGATTTTTCTTAGAAGTCCTTTGATTATCTGTTCCAGCTTTGTGTGTTTCCTGTAATTCTGTGTAATATCCTGGGGCCTCAAGAGTGTTCATTCTTCCGTTAGACTGAAGTAAAGCTGTCTTAGTGCTCATAAATCCCCTTTTTATCTGTTTCAATTAAACAAGGCATTTGGTCCTCCCTCTACATTAATACATAGTTTTGCTGTATATAATAATATAGATTAGCAGTTGTCATCTCTCAGGACTTAGATTATATCTGTCCAGGTCCTTTAGGTTTTAAAAGTTTCTGTCAATTTTCATTTGCTTGCTTTATGAATTACTTGCTTACAAGTAGCCTTTGTTTTTTTCTATGTTGTTGGAAACTATGGCTTTAGTCTTGGAACCCAAGCTAGGCATGGCAACATAATAAAAAAGAACAAACTTAAAAGGACTGGATGGTGGTGGAACATGCATTTAAAAGCAGCATTGGGGAGGCAGAGGCCAGTAGATCTCTCAGAGTTCCAGGACAGTTTGGTCTACAGAGCAAGTTCCAGGAAAGGCTTCATAAAATGTGTTGAAATAAAACATTTTTTTTAGCCTTAGATAAAGACTTTTATGATTTTTCTCTGCAGTAACAGAGAACATGCTCTAGGGAGCCTAGGGAGATGTAGTCACATAGTAAGAAGACAGTATTCATAAGGCTCTACCAGGGTGTTTGTGTTCTACTTCTCCATCCGTGCATGCTATTATGGAAATGGTCACTGTACCATAGAGCACAATAATACACAGCCTCATCCTCAGGCTGTGCCCCTGTGATGGTGAGGGCAGCCTTGTCTCCAAGCAGGGAACCTGAGGATCGGGCAGGAACACCTGGGATTCTGTTGCTAGCATCACCTATCAGACCATTGTGTACCCAGTAAGATTTTTCTTGGACCCAGTTGGCATAGTTACTTGTAGTAACAGCCCCAGTACTTGAGCCACAGGTGAGTGTGACTGTACCTCCAGGAGATGTGGTGAATGAAGATTTCTGAGTCACAACAGCCTGGGAAATGGCCCCTGCAAACAGGTGAGAAATCCAGTGGTCAATAGCAAAGCAGAGAAAAGATGTGCACCATTGCATACCCACCCAGGCCCTAAAAGACCCCCTGACCTGTGCAGTGAGCCAGAAGTGTGATCCAAACAGATGTCCAGGCCATGACTCCTGGTCCAGGTCTGCTCTTCTCAAGATTGCTCAGCAAAAGGAAGTGTCACAGTGCTTACTATAACTCCTAACATGGGGCCAGGCACTCATTAATGCAAATGAACTCTTCCAGGCTGATTATATGCTGTCAGATGCAAGTTATGGAGTTGACACAAGTTACTGATTGAATATTTTTAAGAACATAGGTCAAGATCATTGCATTACTGTTCAGCTGCCTTTGCTTTTCCAGAGACAAAAGTGTCTTCTGTCTAGTGTCATAGAGGGACATCAGCAGTGCAAGCCATCATGCCTGGCTTCTGCTGGTCATGTCAACAATGCTGACCATAGTAGACACTCACGTTAATGACTTCAGACAAAATAACATGTGCCCCTGGACTGATTATCAAGTCTCCCTGTGCCTTCTTGGGACTCTCTAGTGTATATTTTGTCATAGAACAAGCTTTTTATTGCTTTTTACTTGGCCATGGACTTTTTAGTATCTTAATGCCACCTAGGAAGTATGCCAGTGAAGGACACTCAAAAGATAAAGGCATATGAACCCAAGTTTTTACTCTCTTTTAGTTAACATATATTTTAATGAATATATGTTCCATTAAGATGAGTTTGAGAATAGTAAGAATCAGCTTCATCCAAGGCTGCATTATAAGAATGACCAATACCCTTGTAAATTTTGAGAAATCTTTGAGCAAGTCACTGTTGCTCAAGAATCCTAAGATAAATTAAAGTCTGTGTGGTCCTGTGGGAGATTTCAGTTGGGTCTTGGATTCTCCAGGAAGCAGAGAAGCAGAGTTCCCACACTGCAGCCACTGCTCTGGCTGCAAGGGAGTGTGGCAGATGCTCCAGAGGATACACTGTGAGGGCAACTGAGTCAGCACAGCTTAGCAGAGGAACACTGCAATCAGTATGAGAATACATGCAGCAGAGACCAGAGTAGATGTTCCCATGGATTGCTGGACAAGATGGACAAGGCTGAGTGGGAATTGGGGCCTGCTGATGTGCATTCCTACCTGTGACCTGAGGGAAAAGCAGGAGGAAGGGCACAGCCCCCTCATGAGGGACACAGCTCCTGAGCCTTACCATGGGCAGCCCTGCCTCAGGTCTCATTGTATCCCCTCCTCATTCCTGACACAGAGCCTTTCCTGCCAAAGTGTTTCCATCCATGATGGCCTCTGTTCCTCCCTCAACCTTAGTGCTAATGCTCTCAGCTCATACACATTTGGGAGGATGGAGGGTTATTTATTCACTGGGGACCCCACAGGAGGAAGTACCTGCTGAACAAGGTGAAAGTCTTCTTCCAGGCTTGAGAATATGCAGCTACTGATTCCTAATAAATGGTATCTCCTCTATGTCAAAACATTTTTGAGCAAATAATCCTTATTTTACTACAAACACAGACTGCCTCACGGTGTCCCCTGCTGGTTAAAAGGTCCACACTCACCATGGCCAAAAGACTGTCCTCACATTGCAGCTCTCCTGATCTCTGTCTCTACAGAGACATCCATTGTAACATGAATCTTAAATGGTTTTATAATAAAAATCCCAGAGCCAGATATTGGGGTGAAAACTAAAAGATCAGAGAAGCAGAACACCCAGTCACTAGTTCTTACTTCTACAAAATCCTCAGCCTAAAGAGAGCAAGTGCCTCTTTCCTCACACCTCTTAAACCTTTCTGTGTCCTGCCATATTACTTTCTGGGATTAAAGGCATGTGTCAACACTGCCTGGTTCTATTTTTCTCATGTAGCCCAGTGAAGCCTTGAACTCATAGACATCCAGATGGATCTCTGCCTTCCAAGTGATAGGATTAAAGGTGTGTGCCACCACTGCCTGACCTCTATGTCTAATTTAGTGGCTGGCTCTGTCCTCTGACCTCCAGGTAAGCTTTATTGGAGTACAAAATATACTACCACAATTCATAGTCTAATTTCTAAGTTCTGTGATTCTGATATGCTGTGTTTTATCTGTAGCTTCTCAGCACAAGACTGCTATTCCCTGTGAGCTCTTTCTGCTGTGGATTATGTAAACATGGACTGTTAACAGCTTTCCACCACCTGGTCCTCAGTTCTCAGAGCAGTTACACTGTGAGAGGCCTATCTAGGGAGGCCCTGTGCTCTGTGCTGTGGGTTTGCCCCTGGGAGGAAGCAGCTGCTGTAACACTGTAATGGGCCAGTGAGCAACTGTTCTGGGTCCATTGAATTTGAACACTTGAGTCACTGAGATTTCTGTGAAGGGTCACAGTCCCCCCTGGTGGCTACATTATTCTGAGTTTGGAGATTTCATTCATTGAACCATTGTTTATATATTTTATCAAGCATCCATACATTTATTTCTCAAGCTGACTCATAATCAACCTGTTCCTTTCTTTACTTATTTTGGTTTATAGGTATTTCTCTCATTTTTGAAAAATTATTTCTAATTTTTTTTTTAGATTGGGAATTTTATCTACCCTTAAAAGGCCTCCAACTTAGTGGAATAATTTACATGTGGTTCTTTTATCAAAGACTGTTTCAGTACACAAAGATATTCATTATATCCTCATCTAGTGACTAATAATTGGAATCTCTTGTAAATTGCAACCAAGATAATGATGGCAGGTGCCTCCTGTGGTCATATGTTTCCTCAGCTAGGTTGACTCCAATATTCTGTGTGTGTGTGTGTGTGTGTGTGTGTGTGTGTGTGTGTGTGTGCGTGTTTGTTGTAAATGGGATTATGTACCCCACATTTTTGAAATTTCTCTATGTTTTCATTGGTGTATAGAAATGTTATTTGATTTTATGTTTATTTTTAATCATTCCACTTTGCTGAATTTATCAGTCCTAAAATGCTTTTGTGATTGTTTAGGGACTTTTATGTAAAGAATCATCATCTGCAAATAGGGTGCCATTACTTCTTTTCTCATTTCTAACCTTTTTACGTTCTCCTGTCTTTTTGCTTTAGCTGAGATTTTAAGCAATTAACTGAATAAGAGTGGGGGTGGGAACACTTTTTCTCTATCATAGTGGAAATGTTTGAGCCCTCCCCCCCCCATTTAACATAACTTTAGGAATTGACTTTGGGAGTTTTAGGGTTTTTTTTTTTTTCATCCAACAAGAAGCCATAGCTTTATTAGTGATAGAAATAGTACAAATTTCAAACCAAGCTGTAGTTCCACTTTGGAAACACCAAAAACCGGAGAGAGGAGGAGGAGAATGGAAGTGTCCTTGCTGTCAAATAGTTACATTGTTAATTCCATAATAGCATTTACAATATCATTACTGTTGTTTTTCAGGGCTCGGACTGCCTTTGCTCGTGACACATTTGCTTGTGACATGACCAATTCTATGTCCTTAACCTCCACACCTGTCTCATCAACCTCTTCCTCCTCACTCTCCTGTTGTACAGTCGGAGTCTGAGTATTTTCCTGAATATCTGAAACAGCTTCACCTTGAACCTTGAACTTCTCAGCAGCTGCTAACTGTGCTTGCTGAGACAAATCTTCAATCTTGGCTTCTCCAAAAACTATGTAGGTGTCTGAAGCTGGGCTCTTGTAGACATCTGGTTTTGTGATAACAAAGAGGATATTTTTAGATTTCCGGATAGTGACTCTAGTAACCCCTGTAACCTGTCGAAGACCCAGTTTGGACATAGCCTTCCTCGCCTTCTTCTCGCTCCGACTCTGTTTTGCTTTACTGACAGGTTCTTCATCGATTTCAGCTGCTGCAGCCAGCTGGGCTTGTTGTGTGGTTGTCTGTGTGGAGTCTTGTTCCTCGAGCTCTGGTTACTGATTCATCACTGTCGGATTCTGTTCCTGACCCTGTCTCAGCCTGAGGCTGTGGCAACTCCTGCTCTGTAGCAGGGACGGTCTCTGTGGCTTCACCAGGCATTTCGTGTGGAGAGCGCAGAACCAAGATGGTGGCGGGAGGAGAGTGGGCCAGAGCGCGACGCACGCCTGTGGCAGGGGTGGGAGTTTTAGTTTTTATGTTGTTTTGTTGTTATGTTCATCTCTAGCCTCTCTACAACTTTTTAAAATTTGCAGTTTGTCCTGACTAAATACATAACAGGTCTGAGAACTAACCACATGAGCTAAGTACTTAACCATGGGGAGGATGTGATTACATTAGAATTAAAGAATCCCTTCCAAGGAATTGTTTCTACTATGCTATGATGTCAGTGAACAGAGAGCCCCACAACAGAATGAGAAAATCTTTGCCTGATATGCATGTGTCTGAAGAATAGTATCTTAAAAGGGAAAATGAAAAACCAAGAAGACAAATAAATGATTTAAAAATAGGTCATTGGATGAGCAGAATGTTCTCTAAAGAAGAAATACAAATTGTTAATAAATACTTTATAAGAAATGGTCAGCATCATTATCTTTCGGAAAATGCAGTTTAAAACCACCTTAAGATTTCATCTGACCCTAGTCAGAATGTTGATCATCAAGAATAGAAATAACATAAATTGTGCTATGGAAGTAGTGAAAGAGAAATTTCCATACACTCTTAGTGGGAGTACAAGGGCACGCAAATTCTGTAGAGATCAGTCCTGAATATTCGAAAAAAGATCTACAATCTTTATAAAGATATACCATTCCTGGATATACTCAAAGGACTTTATGTCTTACTACAAAGATACCTGCTCATCCATGCTCATTGCCACCTAATTGCAATAAGTAGGACACAAAATTAACTTAGCTGTCTGGTAAGTGACAACTAGTTAATGAAAATGCCATACATGTACAAAATGGAATATTCTTCCATTATAAAAGAAAAATTAAATCACTATTATTGCAAGTAAATGAATGGAACTGGCAAGAAAAAAGTTGTACTAAGTGGAGTTACTCAGGCCAGAAAAATCAAATGCCATGTATTTTCTTTTGAGGGGGAGGCCAGCTTCAAATATTATGTTTTATGTGTTTATCCTGGAGTATATGTGTATTGGTGACTTGAATGAGATAGGCACCAAGTTCAATAAAGAAAAAAAAACATAGCTTATGCTTGTGAGGATGTGTAGTGAGGGGGAAAAGAACATTCATCCATTACTGGTGGGAATGCAAATTCGCCTGAATACTTTGTTCCTTATACAATTACTAAGGAAAGCAGTGTGGTGATTCCTCAGAATGCTGGGAATAGATCTACCTCAAGATTCAGGTATAGTACCCATAAGCATATACCCAAAGAATGCATAATACTATTTCCGAGATGCTTGGTCAACCATGTTTATTGTTGCTCTATTCATAATAGTCAGAAATTGGAAACAGACTACATATCCATGAACAGATGAATGCAGAAGGAAAAAGTGGTACATTTAGCCAGTTGGAAATTACTCATATAAAACAACAACAATATCAACAAAATAAACAAACCTGCTGTGGGACGGTCTCTATGTCAAATTGCTCTGATTGGTCAATAAATAAAACACTGGTTGGTCAGTGGCCAGGCAGGAAGTAGGTGGGACAAGGAGAGAGGAGAATTCTGGGAAGCAGAAGGCTGAGGCAGAGAGACACTGTAGCCGCCGCCATGACCAGCAGCATGTGAAGATGCCGGTAAGCCACCAGCCACGTGGCAAGGTATAGATTTATGGAAATGGATTAATTTAAGCTATAAGAACAGTTAGCAAGAAGCCTGCCACGGCCATACAGTTTGTAAGCAATATAAGTCTCTGTTTTTACTTGGTTGGGTCTGAGTGGCTGTGGGACTGGCGGGTGACAAAGATTTGTCCTGACTGTGGGCAAGGCAGAAAACTCTAGCTACAAATGGCGCCCAACATGTTGGCAAAAGTTTCTACCTAAAACCTGAGAAAAGATTCTAAAATGGATCTAAAAATGGCTTCCTAATTGTCTCTCTCAAATGAGCGGCAGCCTGCCAGTTTGAGCTACTGGCGGGTTCCTAGCGTGCAAGCTCAGTCTGCAGTATGGCGGGAATGAGGCCTCTGCAAGTGGCACATTAAGCTGCATGGTGGATTTAGCCTTTACTAGTACAAAACAAAAAGAGGTTTCTGGGCTACACGCTGCTTGGATAAAAGCACAGACCCACGATGGTTCCCAGAGCTGGCGGAAAACGTACCACCGCCATGTTGGGAAGCTGAAGTGGGAGGAGCCAGCAGCCACAGCGCCGTTTCAGGCTTAGAAGGCTGCAGTTTAAAGCAATAGGCTCAAGGTAATATAAAACATAAGCCACATAAAGATGGCTACCACACAGAGAATCTGGATTATGTTCTCTTTGATATTCGTAACTGAAGAGAAACATTTGATTGCAAAAGCTGTTGAGTTATGCCAAAATGTGTAATTTAAAGGTACCTTAACTTCAAAATTTGGATGTAAGAATATGTTGCTTTGGAAAGGAGGCTCTGCTTTTGTTTCCACAGAAAGCCAGAGGCTATGGATTTGTTCCAGATTAAGATACATCAGGTTTGACCAGCCAAGACCACCTGAAAGGTCTCCGATGACACCATGGCCCAGATGATCCAACATCCAGAATCGTTTCAAGTCACGGACTACTCCATGATCCTAAAATTTTCTTTGTGTCCCCATAAGATACAGCGCCCCCCTCCAGCAGGAAGTAGTAAGAGAAGCTACGTCCAAATTCCCAAATATACCAAGCTGACTTTGGAGATGTGTAAAAGTTAAAACCTTCCTTTTAAAAAAAAGAAAGGGGAAGTGCTGTGGGACGGTCTCTATGTCAAATTGCTCTGATTGGTCAATAAATAAAACACTGGTTGGTCAGTGGCCAGGCAGGAAGTAGGTGGGACAAGGAGGGAGGAGAATTCTGGGAAGCAGAAGGCTGAGGCAGAGAGACACTGTAGCCGCCGCCATGACCAGCAGCATGTGAAGATGCCGGTAAGTCACCAGCCACGTGGCAAGGTATAGATTTATGGAAATGGATTAATTTAAGCTATAAGAACAGTTAGCAAGAAGCCTGCCATGGCCATACAGTTTGTAAGCAATATAAGTCTCTGTGTTTACTTGGTTGGGTCTGAGCGGCTGTGGGACTGGCGGGTGACAAAGATTTGTCCTGACTGTGGGCAAGGCAGAAAAACTCTAGCTACACAAACCCAAAAAAATCATGCCATAAACACACATATGTACACATGCATACACAATACACACACACACAAACACACATGCACACACAAATATATTGATGGGATTTACATAATGTCAATTATAAATATTATTTGTTTGATAATTTTTGTTTTATTATTTTAAAAGTTGGTTAATATGAGTGCCAAGGTAAAAATTTTAGAAAACCTTGTTAAAACAGATCATAGAGAATTTTAGACCCAGACAGGGGAATTTAAAGGTGAACCAATCTCAGCATTGCATTATATGGTTAAAGAAAAATAGCATAAGGCTTTAAAACAGTCAGCCTTAATCTATCCAGTAACCTTACAGGAACTGCCAAATGATCAAGGCTTTGTACAAGCTGATTCGACTCCTGTGCAAATGTTACATTTGAGGAGATTCAAGGAGGCTATAGTAACATATAGTATGCATTCTCCATTCATGAACCAAATGTTAAACTCATGGTCAATTTGTAATGGAATTATCCCTCAAGACTGGAAATATTTGGTTACAGCTGTCCTACAAGCTGGTCCACAGTTACAATGAGGACCTGGTGGAAAGATGAGGCTAAGACAATTGAGCAATGATGTACAGTTAGAGGTATGGAAATTTCCCAAGATAAAATTCTTGCAGGAGGTGGTTATGCTGTTATAGAAAGACAGTCTTTACGATGATCATATACTAATTTTATGCCGAATGACAGACTTATTTGCTTGGGCCAAAATTGAAGAAGTAGGAAACAAAACTGAGTCATTTACAAAAGTTACACAGGGCCCAAAAGAAACATTCACTGATTTCTTACAAACACTGTCTTCAGCAGTAAATAGAATGATACCAAATTTAGAAGCAAGACAGATAATAATCCAATCTTTGGCTTTTGAAAATGCTAAAGCCCTCTGTCAGATGTGGGGGTGCTGAAAATCATTTCTCATTCTGTAGGCTGTCATTTTGTATTATTTACCATGTACTTTGCCTTACAGAAGTTTCTCGATTTCAGGAGGTCCCATTTATTAATTGTTGTGCTACTGGTGATATATTTAGGAAGTGGTCTCCTCTGTGCCAATGCATTCAAAACTACTTCCTACTTTCTCTTCTATCAGGTTCAGTGAAACTGGTTTTATATTGAGGTCTTTTTTGGTTTGGAGACTTTTAATGATGATTGCTTTTTCCTTAGAGGTTATTGGTCCTTTTAAATTGTTTATCTGTTTTTTTTTCTTTTTTTCCCTTTTATTTTATTTTACAATACCATTCAGTTCTACATAACAGCCACAGATTCCCTTGTCCTCTCCCTTCCTGCCCCCCTCCCCTTCCCCCCAGCCCACCCCCCATTCCCACCTTCTCCAGGGCAAAGCATCCCCCAAGGACTGAGATCGACCTGGTAGACTCAGTCCAGGCAGGTCCAGTCCCCTCCTCCCAGATTGAGCCAAGCGTCCCTGCATAAGTCCCAGGTTTCATGTTTATCTGTTCTTAATTTAACTTTAGTATGTGGTACCTATCCATAAAATTGTCCATTTCTTTTAGATTTTCCAATTTTGTGAAGCACAGGTGTTGGAAATATGGCCTGGTGATTCTCTGAATTTCCTCATTGTTTGTTGTTATGTCTCCCTTTTCATTCCTGATTTTGTTAATTTGGATGGTCTCTGTCTTCTATTTAGTTTGGATAATTTATTGATTTTCTCAAAAAAAACACAACTCTTTGTTTCATTGATTCTTTGTATTGTTCTCTTTGTTTCTATTTTATTGATTTCAGCTCTCAATTTGACTATTTACTACTATCTATTCTTCCTGGGTGACTTGCTTCTTTTTGTCCTAGAATTTTAGGTGGGCTGTTAAGTCTCTAGTGTGAGATTTCTCCAACTTCTTTATGTGGCCATTTAGTGCTATGAACTTTCATCTTAGCACTGTTTTTATAGTGTCCCATAAGTTTGGGTGTGTTGTACATTCATTTTCATTGAATTCTAGGAAGTCTTTAATTTTTTATTTCGTCCTTGACCCATTGGTGATTAATTTGAGCATTATTCAGTTTCAATGAGATTGTAGGCCTTCTGTAATTTTTGTTGTTATTGAAGTCTAATTTTAATCCATGGTGGTTTGATAGAATCTAGAACATTATTCCATTTTTTGTATCAGTTGAGATTTGCTTTGTTACCGAGTATGTGGTTGACTTTAGAAATGGTTCCATGGGGTTCTGAGAAGAAGGCATTTTCTTTTTTTAGGGTGGAATGTTCTGTAGATATCTATTAAGTCCATTTGACTCATAACTTCTGTTAAGTACTTTATTTCTCTGTTACATTTCAGTCTGACAGACCTGTCCAGTGGTGAGAGTGAGGTGTTGAAGTCTCCCACTATTGAAGTGGGGTGCTTGATGTATGATTTACGCTTTAGTAATGTTTCTTTTACATATGTGGGTGCCCTTGTATTTGGGTCATAAATGTTCAGAATTGTAACTTCATCTGGGTGGATCTTTCCTGCAATGAGTATGTAATGTCCTTCCCCATCTCTTTTGATTGATGTTAGTTTGAAATCTATTTTGTTAGATATTAGGACAGCTACACCAGCTTGCTTCTTAAGTCCATTTGATTGGAAAGCCTTTTCCCAACTTTTTACTCTGAGGAGGTAGTATCTGTCTTTGAAGTTGAAGTGTGTTTCTTATATGCAGTAGAAGGATGAGTTTTGATTTCATATCCATTCTGTTAGCCTGTGTCTTTTTATAGATGAATTAATTCCATTGATATTAATGGATATTAATGACGAGTAATTGTTAATTCCTGTTATCTTTTGGTGGTAGTGTGTGTGTATTTCTCTTTGAGACTTACTGCCATGGGATTATCTATTGCATGTGTTTTTGTAGGTGTTTCTGACTTCCTTAGGTTGGAATTTCCTTCTATTGCTTTCTGTAGGGCTGGATTTGTGGATAGGTATTATTTAAATCAGGTTTTGTTTTGGAAGGTCTTGTTCACTCCATCTATGGTGATTGAAAGTTTTGCTGAGTATATTAGTCTAGGTTGGCATCCATGGTCTCTTAGTGTCTGCATTACATCTGTCTAGTTCCTTCTGGCTTTCAAAGTCTCCATTGAGAATTCGAATGTTATTCTGATGGATCTGCCTTTATAGGTCACTTGGCTTTTTTCCTTTGCTGCACTTAATATTCTTTATTTATTCTGTATGCTTAGTGGCTTAATTATTTTGTGGTAAGGGGACTTTTTTGAGGGGGATCTAGTCTATTTGATGATCTATAAGCTTCTTGTATCTTCATAGATATTTCCTTCTTTAAGTTGGAAAAGTTTTCTTCCATGATTTTGTTGAATATATTTTCTGTGCCTTTGAGTTGGTCTTCTTCTTCTTCTTCTTCTTCTTCTTCTTCTTCTTCTTCTTCTTCTTCTTCTTCTTCTTCTATCCCTATTATTCTTATGGTTGCCATTTTCATGGTGTCCCAGATTTCCAGGACATTTTGTGTTATGACAATTTTGGCTGTGGTATTCTTTCACTGATGAATCTATTCCTTCTATTTTATTCTCTGCAGAAGAGATTTTGTCTTCCATCTCTTGTATTCTGTTGGCTATGCTTGCATCTGTGTTTCCTGTTTGTTTACTCGGATTTTTTTCCAGCATTCCCACTGTTTGCGCCTTCTTCATTGTTTCCATTTCATTTTTCAGTTCTTTAACTGATTCCTTCACATGCTTAATTGCTTTTTCTTGGTTTTTTTTTTTTTTGCTTTCTTTAAGGGATTTATTGATTTCTTCCAATTTTTTGTTTGTCTTTCCCTCCATTTCTTTAAAGGAATTTTTTATTTTCTCTTTAAAGGACTCTAGCATCTTCATGAAGTTATTTTTAATGTCACTTTCTTCTGCTTCTTCTACATTGTGATGGTAAGGCCTTGGTGCTGGAGGAGGGCTAGGTTCTGGTGATGTTATATTGCTTTTTATGTGGTTGTATGTATTTTTGCACTGACATCTACCCATCTCTTCCTCTAATAGTGCAACAGGTGCCTGTGTCTGAGCAAGTTGCTATTGGTCCAATCTGTGCTTGCTGTTTCTGTGTCTCAGGGGGCCCCTCTGGGTTCCATCTTAGCTCTTGGTCTAATTGGAGCTGGCAGATTCTGTATCTCAGGGAGCTGCCCTTGGTCCAATCCAGGCTAGCTGATTCTGTGACTCAGGGAACCACTCTTGGTCTTATCAGGGTTCTTGGTTCAGTCAGAGCTGGTGGATTCTGTGTCTCAGGAAACTTCTCTTGGTCTAATGAGAGATGGCAGATTCCTTGTTTCAGGAAGTTACTCTTGGTCCAATGAGAGCTTCTGGATTCCTTGTTTCAGGAAGTTACTGCGGTCACAGGCAGATGGGTTGGGGTAGGGCATAGGTCTTTTAGATTGCAGGGTCTGATGGGGAGTTTTGGTGGGGAGCCTGGTTGCAGAAGTTTTCCCTGCTGGCCAGCAACTGGAGCAGAGTTTGGTGGGGCTCGTGGGGACTGGCTGTGTCCCAGGGCCTGGGTAGTAGAGGCAAATAAAAATGATTCTGAGATACCATCTTACACCTGTCAGAATGGCTAAGATCAAAAGCACTGCAGACAGCTTATGCTGAAGAGGATGTGGAGAAATGTAACACTCCTCCACTGTTGGTGGGAATGCAAACTTGTACAGCCACATTGGAAATCAGTGTGACAGTTTGTCAGGAAATTGGGAATCAATCTTCCTCAAGACCCAGCTATACTACTCTTGGGCATATACCCAAGGAATGCTCAATCATAGCACAGGGACACATGCTCAACTATGTTCATAACAACATTATTCATAATAGCCTGAACCTGGAAGCAACCTAGATGTCCCTCAACTGAAGAATAAATTAAGAAAATATGGTACATATACACAATGGAGTACTACTCAACAGAGAAAAACAATGACATCATGAAATTTGCAGGCAAATGGATGGACCTAGAAAATATCATCCTGAGTGAGGTAACCCAGACTCAGAAGGACAACATGGTATGTACCCACTTATAAGTGGATGCTAGATGTAAAGCAAAGGATAACCAGACAACAACCCACAACTCCACAGAAGCTAGCTAACAAGAAATATTCAAAGATGGTTGCATGAACTGCCCTGGGAAGGGGAAATAGATGAGATCTCTATGAGTGAACTGGGGGTGAGGAGTGGGTAATGGAGGGTGGGGGATGGGGGATGAGAACATAAGGAAATGGGATGGTTGAGCTGGAACAGGGATGGTGTGGGAAAGCAATGAGAGAGATAGCATGATGGAGGGAGACATCATGGGTAGAGAGAGGGTGCCTGAACTGAACTGGCTTACTCCAGTGATCAGACTGGTGAATACACTGTCATCACAGAGTTTTTCTCCAATGACTGATGGAAGCAGATGCAGAGATTAACAGCCAAATACCAGCAAAAGCTCCAGAAGTCCAGTTAAAGAGAGAGAAGAGGGATTCTATTAGCAAGTACATGAGGATAACAATGTGGAAACCTGCAGAGATGACCAAACCAAACTAGTGGGAACTTATAAAAGTTGGATCAATGGCTGTAGAGTCTGCATGGGACTGGACTAGGCCCTCTGCATTGTGAGACAGTTGTGTAGCTTGATCTGCTTGTGGGGCTCATGGCGGCAGGATCAGAGTCCATCTCTGGTGCATGAACAGGCTTTTTAGAGTACACTACCTATGGGGAACACCTCATGCAGTCTTGAGGCAGGAGGAAGTGCTTGGACTTACTTCTACTAGATGTTCCTCCCCATGGGAAGTCTTGCCTTCTTGTGGAGGTGGGGGGTGGGGGCTGTGTTGGGAGGGGGAGACTGTGGGGGCAGGAGGAGAGAAGAGGGGGCTCTTTGGTTTGTAAAATGAATGAAAAAATTTAATTAAAAAAGGAAAGAAAATGCTAATGCACAATACAAAAAGGGTAATTATGTCATTAAAGGCAAGATCAGCACTCTTGGAGGAATGGATCTGAGATACAATTAATATTGAATCTCATGACCTGATGATACTTGGATATGAGAGGTAATTTCCAGGAAAAATAGTAATGTCAGGTGTTTTAATTGCAGTAGACAAGATCATCAAAAAAAGGAATGTAAACAGTGCATTTCTAGAAACAATGTTTTTTCAAGGAATAATCCCAAGAGAATGTCCCTCCCTTCTGGAATACGCAGAAGGTGTGGTAAAGGCAACAAGGGACAGACAAGGTAATCCTTTGTGTTTGTCATCTGGAAACTCCCTGAGAAGTCTTTTTCAGGCCTCCATGACAAATTCAGTTCAGTCATTTCCTGCCATCATAGAAGAAAACCCTTCCTAGAGGAATTAAATAATCTAATGCATATTGTGAAAAAAAACATACTTCTTGGGGTGATAGACCAGATATACAAGAAAGAAAAAGGTTCTGGAAAAACCATGAAGCAAATTTTTTGGAAAACTTTTATAAATGAACAAAGACCAAAATTAAAAATATGAATAAATGTCATTCTCATTGAAGGCCTTGTTGACACAGGTGCAGACATAACAATAATTGCACCAGAATCTTCACATCCAAATTGGCCTCTTCAGGAGGTAAATGTTCAGTTTTTATGGATTGGAACAGTTTCTTAAATGAAACAGAACATGAGATGGGTTGAATGTATAGGACTAGAGGGACAAGAAGAAAATTTAAGCCATATGTGGCTAATATAGCTATGAATCTATAAGGATGAGATTTATTACAACAATGGAATACCCAGATTAAAATTCCTTCAACCTCAGAAACAAACCATAAAGTAACATATGTTTCTGAGAACAATATTAGAAGTTATAAAGAATGGGCACCAATCATCCAGATTGTACAAGAACAGGGCACAATAGCTACTGATCTTTCAAAGACACCAACAGCCCTACCTTTAAAATGGTTAACAGACAAGCCTGTATGGGTTCAACAATGGTCATTAACAAAAGAGAAACTACAGGCCTTTAGAACAGCTGATACAAAAGCAGTTAAATGCTCAGCATATTGAAGAATCAACCAACCCTTGGAATTCTCTTATATTTGTTATTAAAAATAAATCTGATAAGTGGAGAATGGTAACAGATCTAAGAGCAATTAAAAAGGTAAATCAACCAATAGGCTCTCTACAATCTGGAAATCCTTTGCCTACTCTATTATCTAAATGATGGCCTCTTATAGTTATTGATTTAAATGACTGTTTCTTCTCAATACCCTTACAAGAAAAAGACAGAGGAAAATTTGCCTTTATGGTACCTACTTATAGTAATTCCCAGCCAGACAAGAGATATCAATGGAAGTTTCTCCCACAGGGAATGCTGAATAGCCCAACTCTGTGCCAATATTTTGTATGACAGCCATTGGAATTAATATGTAAAGAATTTCCTAAATCTATAATTTACCATTACATAGACAATATTTTACTAGATGATTCAAATGCAGATACATTTGAAAGACAGTTTGAAGAAGTAAAGAAAGATCTGTCTCATTGGGGCTTACAAACTGTTAATGAAAAGATACAAAAAGGAGATTCTATTAATTTTTTAGAATATAAAAAAAAGTCTAAAAAAAATTAGACCCCAAAAGGTGCAAATTAGGAGAGATCAATTACAGACTCTTAATGACTTTCAAAGATCATTCAGAAACATTTCCTATCTATGGGCCAATATTGGGGTAAAAAATGATGAACTGAGTAATTTGTTCAAAACATTAGAGTGTGACAAGGATTTAAATAGTTCAAGAGAATTATCAGCTGAAGCTTTGGTAGAAAAGAAAATACAGGATACACATGTGGATTATGTGGATCCAAAGCTTGACTGCATTTTGGTTATTTTACCTTATAAGCAATCTCCTATAGGAATTTTAATGCAGAATGAAGATATTATATTGGAATGGATATTTCTACCAAATAAACAGAGTAAAAAAATGAAAACTTAAAGATCTCTGAGTTAATTTTAAAAGAAAAATTAAGGCTTTGTCAATAAGCAGGAATGGGCCCAGCAGAAATTGTAGTAACTTTAACTAATGATGAAATTGAAAAATTATGGGCAGAAAGTGAACCTTGGCAAAGAGCTTGCAGTAATTTTGGGGGAAAGATTAACAACAAATATCCCAAAAGTGATCAAATTAAACTTACAAAGAGAGCTAACTGGATCTGCCTCACTTTTTATAGGAAACACCGATATCTGGAGTCCTTACATTTTATACAGATACAAACCAAAAAGGAAAGGCAGGTTACAAATTAGGAAATTTTAAGTAAAGTGGTTCGAAGTCCTTATAATTCAGACCAAAAATCAGAATTATATGCTATTCTGATGATACTAATGGATTTTTAGGAACTTCTCAAAATAGTTACTAACTCTCAGTATGCTGAAAGAGTGGTCGTACATATTGAAACTGCAGAATTTATCCCTGATGAGTCGGAATCAACTTTGCTATTTATTCAGTTACAAGAAATAATCAGAAATAGGAATCATTCCTTACATGTAACTCAAACCCAATCCTATATTGGTCTGCCAGGTCCTCTAGCACAAGGTAATGAAGAGATCAATAAACTATTGATAGAAAATGTGCTGGAGGCCTCAAAATTTCATAAAAATTTATTATGTCAATAGTAAAGGTTTAAAAAGGATTTTTCCATAACCTGGTAACAAGCCAAGGATATTATAAGAAAATATCCTACTTATTTTACAGTTAGCAGGATGTAACCCAAAGGGCACTCAGAGGAATGAAATCTGGCAGATAGTAGATGTATTTCATTGTGTAGAATTTGGAAAATTGAAGTATGTATACGACACAATTGATACCTATTCAGGATTTCAATGGGCAGCTGCTCTGAGTTCTGAAAAGGCTGATTCTGTAATCACACATTTGCTAGAAGTTATGGCCATCATGGATATACCTGTACAAATTAAAGCTGACAATGCTCCAGCATATGTCTCTAGTTAAATTAAAGTTTTTGGGTTATTACAATATAAAGCATATTACAGATATACCACACAATGCTACAGGCCAAGCAGTCATAGAAAGATCAAATCAAACTCTGAAGGATGTGCTAAATAAACAGTAAGGGGTAACAAAAACCTCCAGAAATAGATTACATAATGCTCTATTGACTTTTAATTTTCTCAGTGTTAATGAGAAAGGAACAGCTGCAGAGAGACATTGGATAATAAAAACTACAGAATTAAATCTGCCTGTATACTTTATAGATGTGCTGACCTCAGAATGGAAACCAGGATATGTATTACGTTGGGGATGAGGTTTTGCATTTGTTTCTACAGGAGAAGATAAGCTATGGATACCATCAAAATTGATAAAGGTTCAATTTGAACAAGAGAGAGCTCTTAATTAGAAGAGGTGTTAGTTCATCAATCAGCATGACCATTCAATTTAAACTAACTTATTTCACTAACAAATGCTTTTCATTTAATCAGAAATAACCTGCCAAAAAGGAACCTCCCCAATGTTAGGCTTGGGGAAGTTTTTGTTTTTTGTTTTTGGTTTTTTTTTTTTTTTTTTTTTTTTTTTTTTGTCTTTCATGAGAATGAAGGCTAAGGAATCTGAAGAACACTGAACAAATGAGACATCTGAAGAAAAAGAACAAATTATCTAGAAAAAAATGTTCCAAGAAAGAGTAAATAGGCCTATTGGTATATCACGTAACTAACAGGAAAAAAAAAATACATAAGTCTTCCTAAATGTTTGTTTCTGCTCTTCTCTACAGACACATAATGCAAATGGCCTTTATGTAGTCCCAGTTCAATTAAGCTGAAGCTGACTTTGGAGTTGAAGTGTGGCTCTCTCCTTCTCTAAATCCATGCATACTTGTTAAAAGAAAGCACAAAACCTGTTTCATATCAGAAAAGCCACCTGATATAGGACAGTAGGAAACCCAAAATTATGGGACTATTCTATTGCCACTAATCTCATACTTCTTTGGTTTTATTTGACTCTTTAAAACTTTTTTCAAGATATAAATTTTATATCAAAATTTCTAATATATATATATAAAATGTTTGTCATGATACCAGTGGTCACATAGAGTACTAATTCTAGAAAGAAGAAAGGCTTCAATTAGCTGCATATATATATATATCTTTGTGTTCCAGTCTCTTATCAGTTTTCTGCAGGAAATCATGGCCAGGCCTAACATCAACTGAAGTCTCCAGGAAGAAGATGGGGCCCCACAACAACAACAATTCCACGTGGACAATAAAAATATCATTAAGCTGACCTAACATCACTTACAGATCAGCTTTGAACTACAAAGTGCTCAGAGCAATTTTGAGAGGGCTAGCTGAGATGATCCAGCCTCACAAAGTACTTGAGCAAGGACTTGAGACAAGCCCTGCATTTTCCCATTACCCAGATACTAGACAACAAATTATACAGATACCTCTTCCAGGACTTGACAATTAACCCAAAATTTTTGTTTTCAGGATTCCCTAAGGATGCCTTTGCCACCAACTAGCAGGAAATAATTTTAAGAACACAACACCCACATTCCTGAGAGGTGGGATGGGTGGTTTTTATTCATTCAATGGGTCATGGACAATTGTCATTGTTTAGGATGGTTGGTTACAAGTTGTTAATTGATAATGGTTAAGAAAAAAGCTAAACAAAGGAGATTAGAATCAGGATTCTTGTTTGAAAAAAAGAAAAAGAAAAAGAATATAGATAAGAGGTAGATTATTGAATCTACTCTGAAAAAAAGAAGATATGGATGTGACAAGATAAAATGGGAGATTATTGAATCTACTTTTAAAAAGCAAATACTAGTTTTAAATATTTTACACTGGATTGGAATTTTGTATATTGCATACAAATTATGTATATGGATACAAACTTGAAATTGATTTTGTTATAAAATGCTGTACATATATTTCTAATCTTGTTCAAGATATTGTACCTATAAAGCTGTTTTAACAATGTAATGCAAACTGCTTGTCCTTGAAAGTTATTATTACCGACTAATTATGATATGAAGGAATGAAAGTTAGTGTCATTACATTCAAACCTGTAGTCATATTAGGTATGTTTTCAAGGTTTAACAAATATATATTTTAGATAAACATGTCATCTTCAAACACTTCACAGATCTATAGAATATGGCATTTAAGATGTTTTAATAACATAGATTTTTATCTTTTTATGACTATGAGACATTTCTGCTCCTGGAAGCACCAATCTAATTCAGAGAAGATGACGGGTATTGAAGAAATTCCTTATGGAGTTTACTTTCATTGTGGCAAAAGTCAGCCACTGGGTAAGAAAGTGCCCTTGCCTTGACTGCTGGCAGTATGCTCTCCAAAATGGACAAGCAGGACACAAAAGAAAAGACTGCTGATCCTTGTCAAGACAAGGTAGGAAGGCTCTTTAGAAAGTCGTGTTTCACAGATGAGTCTATAAAATATGCTAGGACTGTAGGCTGAAGATGGATGCCCCAATGTTAGAGAGGAATCTTGGGTGACTATTCTGGCAGTCAGCTGTTTCTGTCCATTTCTCACAATTTTTTGGAAGTCGCTTGGCGGTACTTCCTGCTTACTCAGTTAATATTATTCCCTTCTTGGGTCTCTAAGGGAGCTGAAAACAAACTAGATAATTATAGTTTTCTTTGTTAAGAAATTCAGAAAAGAAACTCAATAAAGAGGTGTAAGTTTGTATAAGCTTGAAAGACATCAAAAGATAGTTTCAGGTTGGCAATTAAAAGTTAGGATAGAGAGTGAATTAGGTACAAAATTTTGAACTCATTAAAATATGATAAATAATGGACTAATTTCTCTGAATTTGTCAAATGTTAATGGACTGGATATTGTTAATGAAATTCTTGACTGTATATATTGTACATACATATTGTATATAGTTTTTCTTATATAGTTATAGCCTTCTTTTATTATTTTAGATTAAAAGCAGGAAATGTAGTTATATATTGTGTATGCCAATGAAGCTTGCCTGGGGATCAGAGGACAAAGCCAGCCACTATATTAAACATAGAGGTCAGGTAGCACACACCCTTAACCCTAATATTCAGGAGGCAGAGATTCATCCAGATCTTTGGGAGTTCAAGGTCACACTGGGAACTGAGCCAGGTATGGTGGCACATGCCTTTAATCCCAGCACTGGGAAGGAAGTGAGATGCAGTGCACAGAAAAATATATAAGGCATGAATAAACAGGAAGTCTCTATCTTGAATCTGAGGATTTAATAGAGGTAAGAACATGGCTGGCTTGTTCAGTTTCTCTGATCTTTCAGCTTTCACCCAGTATCTGGCCCTGGGTATTTTTATTAATACGAACTTCTAAGATTCATGTCACATAATCTAGACCCCAAAAAAGAAATATGGTGCGTGTAGTTTTATGTAGATATTAACTATTCAGTCTTTGATAAGAAGATTACAATGCATTTAACCACAGAAGTTAGATAAGGGACTGGGAGGAGAGAAGGATCTCCATAGGAAAGGGAAATAAAATAGATAGTTATGGATGGATGGGTTGGGAGACTGGAAACGGAGGACCAAATGGAGACAGAGAGAGAATACGCAGGTAATAGAGGGAATACATGGATTAAAATATCTAAAAGGAGAGGTCTTTTGAAGGGTCACATGGACACAATTCAGAAGACAGTTCTTTAAAATACAAAAACACATACACACCTATACAAACATATGTCAGATACATATTTCACATATATATATATACATATATATATATATAAATTTATGTGTGTATATATGTGTGTTTATGAATATTCAAATAACAAGGGAAACAGAGCAGTAACTAGATATCTCTCACCACCAAATATAAAGATTGGGTTACATCTATTCAAATTATCAACCTAAAAGGCCCCATTGGGAACATTAATCAGCCCTGGCTACTGCCAAGGCTATTGGTAGATCTCCACAAACTGATGGCAAGGTCTATTGCTGAAAATGTCACCTCATTGAACATGGGGAAATAGAGCTGGTGCCTACCTAGACTACAACTGTCTGATACTTAAAGGTACTCTGAACACCAGCATAAGAGAAAGGTAAACAGAAACCCCAAATATCTACAAACCCTGAAATCTACAGTGGTGACATGCCTAAAAGATAGACTGTTGTAATTGTGGCATAAAGCCTGTGGGGTTAAGTAACCGTGGTCTGATTGGAATTAAGGCTCACTCCATGAGTTGAAACCCATCCCCAATACTGTCTGGGTTGCCAAGAAGCTGAGTCAGGTTAGGCCATGGACCTAGGGGAAAACAGAAACCTGTATAAGAATAATATTACTCCTATACCTATTCTGCTATACACATAGTTCAGTGTCTTGCTTGGCCATGATAAGAGATACTTACTCCTGAAGAAGGGGGGAACAAAAACAAAGACCCACAACTGAACAAAGTGAAGAGTGTGAGAGACATTTAACACTTAGTACTAAGTGGGATGTCTCCAAGAAACCTATGCCCTCAGGGCTCAGATAAGGAAGGAAAGTTTTAAGAGCCTGGGGGATGGAGGACACCAAGAAACAAGACCTTCTAAACTCCACAGGACTGATGCACACATGAACTCACAGTGACTGTGGCAGTATGCATAAGGCCTGCACATGCCTAGGAAAGATAAGGCTCCATGCTGACAGGGAAGTAGACACAAGCTCCCAGAAGTTATCTAAGCCAGAAGTTATCACTTTTTGATAAATGTTCACAAAGGGAAAAAATTTTTTTCCAACAGGGAATCAGTGGGTATGCAACCCCCAAATGAAACCAGGCCATATGCCAAACAGTAGATGGCCAACAGAAAACAAAGCAGCATTCGTTTTGGAAGGGTTTTGTATCACAATACTTTGTCTGATCATTATTCCTTACTGATAGTTTGCTTATGTTTTTTTTTTTATTTTTTAAATGAGTTTTCTCTGTGTGTCTCATTGTGGGGCATTTACCCACCAACCCCACAGTTCCCCAGAGTTTTCTTGAGTGAGAGCTGCAGGAAATATTAGATAAAAGGTTTTATTGCAGAGAATATTGTGGAGATAACAGATAGAAAATAAAGGCTAGCCTCAAGAGGGCCTGGAATCTTTTCCATGGGGCCCTGACTGTCTCTGCCCCACAGTGTTTATAGAGACACCAAGGGGTAGAGCAAAAGTCCTGCCCCCCAGCACAGCCAAGTGCAGGTCATCTCAGACACCTGCACTCAGGCCTGTGGTTCTAATTATCCTCTCTATGTGGACCTGCTGGATAAAGCTACAAAGGAACCTGAAAACGGGCTCCCACATCTCATCATCTTTGTTTCTTGTGCTTTTTTATTTCTCCTTTTCCTGTTTGATTTTAGTGTCCTATTCTAGTTCATTTGCTTTTATATTTTTTTATTTTATTTATTACATTTAAGATGCCTGTTCATATTCTAATGAGATAAAGAAAGAAAGGGTATGGATTTGGGTGGGCAGGAAGGACTTGGGAAGAGCTAGGGGAGAAGTAAATGCAATCAAAACACATTATATGAAAAAAGTATGTTTTCAATTGGAAAAATTAAGAAAAAAAGAAAACAAATACACTCAGCTCAATCATGTGCTGGTAGATTTCACTTAACTGTCTAGATATATAGTCCATCTATAGCAAACTTGTCAGTCAATCAAAGTCACATGCTTGCCTACACTTTGAACCGTGAATTCCATCATGTATATGGCTCTTTCATACACTGACTCTAGAGTGCTTCTTTGTACATTCCTGGTTTTCAAAGCCTGTCACTGGTATCCTTATATAAGATACCAGTTTATATATTTATTCTTTTAAAAAAGAAACAGAGATGGTCACCATAATTTCTGTGTTTGAATACTTGGTCTTCAGTTTGTGAGATACTTGGGTAGGATTGGGAAGTGTGGCCTTATTGGAGGAGATGTGTCAGGGTTTGGCAGGTTTGAGGGTTCAAAAGCCACAGCCTTTGCCCATTAGTGCTCTCTGCTCCTGTGTGTGGATCAATATGTGAACTCTCACCTACTGGTCTAGGGACATGCATGCTTGCCTCCTATTATGCTCTCACCAAGAAGGTCATGAACTCTAACTTTTCTGAAACTGTAAAATCCTGATAAATTACTTCTTTTTTTTCTGTGTCACAGTAACTATTTTTATTACACTGCAATGATTAGGAGCTTTATGGCTCATGACAAAAATATTACAAATTTTATATTGTGTCAGAGCAATTGTGCCTATAAAAAATTTAAAGTTAATTTTTATTAAAAGAGTAATAATTTTTTAATTTAAATTTATGTATCACCAATATTCACTAGTTTGAAAAACAAAAGAATCGACAACTACTTGATTACACACATGCTCCAGAAAAAAATATGAAACAGAAAAGCACAATGTAAATAGGTATGTTTCAATTTACACTATACAGAAACAGTTAAAATACATTCCAGCTAAACGTGTTACATTAAGAAATATCACTAGCAGCTGGGCGGTGGTGGCGCACGCCTTTAATCCCAGCACTCGGGAGGCAGAGCCAGGTGGATCTCTGTGAGTTCGAGGCCAGCCTGGTCTACAGAGCGAGATCCAGGAAAGGCGCAAAGCTACACAGAGAAACCCTGTCTCGAAAAACCAAAAAAAAAAAAAAAGAAAAAAAAAAAAAAGAAAGAAATATCACTAGCGAATACTAACACTCAAAGTACAGAAGTACTTTGAGCATCAAGACATGAGATGTTGAAACTAGTGACCTGAACATAAAACAGCACATAGCCCATTCTATTAGTTGCATGTGTGTGGGTCTGAAACTGGCATTTTTTACACAGAACTTTATTTTTCTCAAATTCATCTAAATGCCAACCACTATCCCAGAAAGGCACTTAAACCCGTTAAACTAAACCACAAATGTGAATCTAATTAATAAATATTCTTTGAAAACTGATGTACTTCTTTAGAAATAATTTTCATGTTTTGACAAATTTTAAAGTTATCAGGTGTACTAGTTGATATTTTTCAGTGCAGAATTCATGCCACCCATTGTTACACAGAATTTATTAAGCATAACTCCATCTTTAAAGTAACTTTGGGTGTTTTAAAAAATGATTACAAATTATTGATTATGGAGATTAGTTTAGTAAATTGTTATTGTCTATGAAAAAAACTCCTCTAAATTTGTGTTATTGTTTGGGGAAAGGAATTAGAAGAAAAATCACTAGGGTGCAAAGTGAGATGAATTCGTGCCACCTATAGCTTTTGATGTGCGTCACAGAACATATATGTATATCAGGATGAAATTGTGCAATGCTGGCAAAAGTCTTCCTAACCTGCAAAAGTTGCATCAAAATTCCCATGCAGTTTGACTCAGTCAATAGAGCCCCGAATTCCTGACTGAATTATTTATTCATGTCATAGTTGTCTGCTCTATTCTTCCCACAAGTTTGTCTCAGTCAATAGAGCCCCGAATTCCTGGCTGAATTATTTACTCATGTCATAGTTGTCTGCTCTATTCTCCCCACAAACTTGTTTTTACCAAGCATTGGTGTTCAACTTCAAAAAGGTCTATAAGGCCAGAGTAACTACTCAGAATCTATGTTTATTTCTAGGATTCTCTCCCTTTTAAAATCCCTACAAACCCTTTCATTATGAAAAACTTAGCACAATTTGAAATTCACATACAGGTTATTGCCACTACTTTAAACTCGTGGCCCAGAAAGGTTAAAATTTCAAAAATCTTCAGTAAATAACTGAATATGTACTGAGGCTCCTGAGATACACCTGTTCCTCTGTGTAGAAAAAAAAGAGGTGGTACTAACTGTGTTATGACTTAATAGCTAATGAAAGAATGCTCTAGGAAAATGCACAGTTTAGGAGAACATTTAAGAAATCATACTAATTTTGTCTCTTTTCTGGAAAATAAGCAAAGGCTTCTGTAGAACCCAAAGAAAACTATTTTAGAAGTCATTTTTTGGATCGGGCAGGGGAGGGGGGCCCTGTGGGATGGTTCCCTTTCGCCAAGATGCCCTGGTAGACCCTGCAATCTGCATGCCCTGCGCCCACACCCATCTGCTCGAGACCCACCTCCCCACCCCTGCAACTTCCTGAGAATTGGAGACCAGTCCCCAGCTCCCATTTAGCCTGGAGCTCCCATCTGGACCAGAAACCCCCCAGCAGACCCAACAATCTACACACCCTGCCCCCACACCCATCTGCCAGAGACCTCTGCCTCTTCCTGAGACTTAGTGACCAGCCCCCAGCTCCCATCTGGCCCAGAGATCCAATCTGGACCAGAAAGCTCCCATCTGGCCCAGAGAGCTCCCAACCAGCCCAGAGAGCTCCTGTCTGACCCAGAGAGCTCCCATCTGGTCCAGAGAGCTCTCATCTGGCCCAGAGAGCTGTTATCTAGCCCAGAGAGCTCTTATCCAGTCCAGAGAGCTCCCCTCTGGCCCAGAGAAAGAGAGAGCTCTCATTGGACAAAAAACCATCATTGGACCAAGAGTAAACTCAGGAGACAGGGAACTCAGGAGACAGGGAATCTGCCAGGCCTGATTAAACCAAGAGTGGCTTTCTGAGAAGCAGAATCTACTACCTCTCATTGAACATAGAGAGGCTTCCTGAAATGCTGAATCTGTCAGCACTGACTGGACCAAGAGCACTGATAAGACCAAGAATGAATCCATGAGGAGATGGGCAAACATCAAAGCAAGAAGTACATAAAAAAAAGAGCAATACAGCATTACCAGAACCTAGGCTTCCTCCAATAGCAAGACACGAACATCAAAAAGTAGAAGAAGCAGAAGAAAGTAACCTTAAGAATAACATCATGAAGGGCTGGAGAGATGGCTGAGTGGTTAAGAGCACTGAGTGCTCTTCCAGAGGACCCTAAAACAATTCCCAGTACCCACATGGCAGCTCACAACTGTCTGTATCTCCAGTTCCTGAGACCCAACACCCATGGCAAAACACCAATGTACATGAAATGAAAATAAATAAATTAAAAAAAGAATAACATCATGAAGATGCTAGAAGGTTTTAAAGAAGAAATAAAAAATGAAATTGAGGAACAGAAGAACAAAAAGTGTAAGAAATTAATAAAGAAAATGAAAAATAAAAAAATGCAAAGAATGCTATAAAAACCAGAGGAAAAGAAAAATAACGAAGAAGAAAACAATAAATTCCTGAAAGAAAACCAAAAAAAGCAATGAAACAGATGAGAGAAACAGTCCAAGACCTGAAAAGGGAAATGGAAACAATGAAGAAGACACAAAGAGTGGGAATGGTGGAAATAGAAAATCTGAGTAAATGAACAGAAAACACAGATGCAAGCATAACCAACAGAATACAAAAGATGGAAAAGAGGATCTCTGATGTAGAGGATACAATAGAGGAAATGGATTCATCAGTCAAAGAAAATACCAATGCCAAAAAAAATTATAACATAAAATGTCCAAGAAATCTGGAACACCATGAAAAGACCAAACCTAAGAATAATAGGGATAGAGGAAGGAGAAGAATACCAACTCAAAGGCACAGAAAATATATTCAACAAGATCATAGAAGAAAACTTTCCCAATGTAAAGAAGCAAACGCCTATGAATATACAAGAAACCTATAGAACACAAAACAGACTAGACCCCCCAAAAAGTCTCCTTGCCACATAATAATTAAACAACTAAACATACAGAATAAAGAAAGAACATTAAGAGCAGCAAAGAAAAAAGGCCAAGTGACTTATAAAGGCAAACCCATCAGAATAACACCCGATTTCTCAATGGAGACTTTGAAAGCCAGAAGGACTGACATAGATGTAATGCAGGCACGAAGAGACCATGGATGCCAGCCTAGACTAATGCACCCAGCAAAACTTTCAATCATCATAGATGGAGTGAACAAGACATTGCAAGACAAAGCCAGATTTAAACAATACCTATCCACAAATCTAGCCCTACGGAGAGCACTAGAAAAAAATGACAACGTAAGGTAGTCTGATACACCCTTGAAAACACAGGCAATAGATAACACCACAGCAGTAAACTCTAAAGAAGAGAAGTACACACACACTACCACCAAAAAATAACAGAAATTAGCAATCACTGGTCATTAATATTCCTTAATATAAATGGACTTAATTCACCTATAAGAAGACACAGGCTAACAGAATGGATATGAAAGCAGGACCCATCATTTTGCTGCATACAAGAAACACACCTCAAATTCAAAGATAGATACTACCTAAGATTAGAAGGCTGGGAAAAGTATTTCCAATCAAACATTCTTAAGAAGCAAGTGGGAGTAGCCATCCTAATATCTAGCAATATACACTTCAAATGAAAATCAATCATAAGAGATCAAGAAGGGCATTACATACTCATCACAGGAAAGATCCACCAAGATGAAGTTTCAATTCTGAACATTTATGCCCCAAACACAAGGGCACCCACATATGTAAAAGAAGCATTACTAAAGTTTAATTACATGTAAAACTCCACACATTAATAGTGGGAGACTTCAACACCCCACTTTCACCACTGGACAGATCTGCCAGACCAAAACTTAACAAAGAAATAAAGGACTTAACTGATGTCATGACCCAAATGTACCTAATAGATATCTACAGAACATTCCATCCTAACAAGAAAGAATATACTTTCTGCTCAGCACCCCATGGAACTTTCTCTAAAATTGACCACATACTTGGCCACAAAGCAAATCTCAACAGATACAAAACAATTGGAATAACCTACTGTGTTCTATCAGACCACTATGGTTTAAAGTTAGATTTCAACAACAACAAAAACTACAGAAAGTCTACAATCTCATGAAAACTGAAAAATGCTCAACTCAATCACCAATGGGTTAAGGAAGAAATAATGAAAGAAATTAAAGACTTCCTAGAGATCAATGAAAATGAATATAACACATATCAAAACTTATGGGACACTATGAAAGCAGTGCTAAGAGGGAAATTCATAGCACTAAATGCCCACATAAAAAAGCTGGAGAAATCTCACACTAGTGACTTAACAGCACACCTGAAAGCTGTAGAACAAGAAAAAGCAAAGCCTCCCAGGAAGAATAGACACGAGGCAATGATCAAATTGAGAGCTGAAATCAATAAAATAGAAACGAAGAGAACAATACAAAGAATCAATGAAACATAGAGTTGGTTCTTTGAGAAAATCAACAGGATAGAAAAGACCTTATCCAAAGTAACAAAAGGGCAGAGAGAGAAAACATCCAAATTAACAAAATCAGAAATGAAAAGGGAGACATAACAACTAACAATGAGGAAATTCAGAAAATCATCAGGTCATACTTCACAAACCTCTACTCCCCCAAACTAGAAAATCTAAATGAAATGAATAATTTACTGGATAGGTACCATATACCTAAGTTAAATCAAGACCAGATAAAAAATTTAAATAGTCCAAGAACCCCTAAGGAAATAGAATCAGTCATTAAAAGTCTCCCAACCAAAAAAAGCCCAGGAACAGATAGTTTCAGTGCAGAATTCTACCAGATCTTCAAAGAATAGTTAATACAAATACTCTTTAAATTGTTTCACAATAGAAACAGAAGGAACATTACCAAACTCCTTCTATGAGGCTACAATTACCCTGACTCCTAAGGCAAACAAAGATGCAACACAGAAAGAGAACTACAGACTGATCTTCCTCATAAACATTGATGAAAAAATACTCAATAAAATACTGACAAACAGACTCCAAGAACACATCAAAACAATTATTCACCATGATCAAGTAGGCTTCATCCCAGGGATGCAAGGGTAGTTCAACATATGAAAGTCCATCAATGTAATACACCATATAAACAAACTGAAATTTAAAAAAACCACATGATCATCTCACTAAATGCAGAAAAGGCATTTGACAAAATCCAACACCTTTCATGATAAAGATCTTGGAGAGAGCAGGAATAGAGGGAACATACCTAAACATAATAAAGGCAATTCACAGCAAGCCAACAGCCAACATCAAATTAAATGGACAGAAACTCAAAGCAATTCCACTAAATTCAGGAATGATGCAAGGCTTTCCGCTCTCCCCATACTTATTCAATATAGTACTTGAAGTTCTAGCTAGAGTAATAAGACAGCATAAAGAGATTAAGGGGATACAAATTGGGAAGGAAGAAGTCAAGCTTTCCCTATTTGCAGATGACATGATAGTATACTTGAGTGACCCCAAAGTTTCAACCAAGGAACTGATACAGCTTATAAACACCTTCAGCAACATAGCAGTATACAAGATCAACTCAAAAAAATCAGTAGCTGTGGTGGTATTGTGTTCCCCAAAATGTTGTGTACTCTAATAAATTTATCTGGGGTCAGAGAACAGACAGCCACTAAATACAAAGGCTAGAAAATGGTGGCACTCACACCTTTAATCCTAGCATTCCAGAGATAGAAATCCCTCTGGATCTCTGTGAGTTCAAGGCCACATTGGAAATAGCCAAGCATGGTGACACACACCTTTAATCCCAGAAAGCCAGCCTTTAATCCCAGGGAGTGGTGGTAGAAAGCAGAAAGATATATAAGGCGTGAGGACCAGAAACTAGAGGCTTTTGGCTGGTTAAGCATTTGCCTGGTTAAGCATTCAGGCTTTTGAGCAGTAATTCAGCTGAGACCCATTCCAGATGAGGACTCAGAGGCCTCCAGTCTGAGGAGACAAGACCAGATGAGGATCCGGCGAGGGGAGATAGCTGTGGCTTGTTCTGTCTCTCTGATCTACCAGCATGGACCCCAATAACTTGCCTCGGGTTTGATTTTATTAATAAGAACTTTTAAGATTCCTGCTACAAGTAGCCCTCCTATATACAATTGACAAACAGGCTGAGAAGGAAATCAGAGATACATCACCCTTTAAAATAGCCACAAATGATATAAAACACCTTGGGATAACACTAACCAAGCAAGTGAAGGACCTATATGACAAGAACTTTAAGTCCCTGAAAAAAGAAATTGAAGAAGATGTCAGAAAATGGAAAGATCTCCCATGCTCATGGATAGGCAGAATTAACATAGTAAAAATGGCAATCTTACCAAAAGCAATCTACAGAGTCAATGCAATCCCCATCAAAACACCAACACAATTTTTCATAGACTTGGAAAGAATAATACTCAACTTCATATGGAAAAACAAAAAACCCCCGGATAGCCAAAAGAATCCTGTACAATAAAACAGCCTCTGGAGGCATCATGATCCCTGACCTCAAGCTCTACTATAGAGCTACAGTAATAAAAACAGCTTGGTACTGGCATAAAATCCAACATATGTCCCAGTGGAATTGAATTGAAGACCCTGAAAATAATCTGCACACCTATGAACATACAATTTTGACAAAGAAGCCAAAAGTGTACAATGGAAAAAAGAAAGCATCTTCAACAAATGGTTCTGACATAACCGGATATCAACCTGTAGAAGGCTGCAAATAGATCCAGATCTGTCACTGAGCACAAAACTTAAGTCCAAGTGGATCAAAGACCTCAACAAAAATCCAGGTACTCTGAACCTGCTAGAAGAGAAAGTAGGAAATAGTCTTGAACGCATTGGCACAGGAGATCACTTCCTAAATATAACACCAGTAGCACAGACACTGAGAGAAACAATCAATCAATGGGAACCTCTTGAAACTGAGATGCTTTTGTAGAGCAAAGGACATGGTCAACAAGACAAAGCAACAGCCTACAGAATGGGAAAAGGTCTTCACCAACACCACATCTGAGAGAGGGCTAATATCGAGAATATATAAAGAACTCCAGAAGTTAGACATCTAAATGCCCAACAGTCCAATTAAGAAATGGGCTATAGAACTAAACAGAGAATTCTCAACAGAGGAAACTCAAATGGCTGAAAGACATTTAAGGAATTGCTCAACATCCCTAATCATCAGGGAAATGCAAATCAAAACAACTCTGAGATACCACCTTACACCTGTCAGAATGGCTAAGATCAAAAACACTGAAGACACCTTATGCTGGAGAGGATGTGGAGCAAGGGGAACATTCCTCCATGTTGGTGGTAATGCAAGCTTCTACAGCCACTTTGGAAGCCAGTGTGGCATTTTCTTAGAAAATTATCAGCAGTATTTGTAATAGCCAGAACCTGGAAACAACCTAGATGCCCTTCAACTGAAGAATGGATAATTAAAATGTTGTACATATACACAATGGAGTACTACTCAGCAGAGAAAAACAATGACATCATGATATTTACAGGCAAATGGATGGATCTAGAAAAAAACTCATCGTGAGTGAGGTAACCCAGTCTCAGAAAGACAAACATGGTATGTACTCACTCATAGGTGGATATTAGATGTAAACCAAAGGATAGACTGCTACTCACAACTCCAGGGAGGCTACCAAGAAAACAGGACCTTAAGAAAGACACATGGATCACCCAACAACAGAGAAAAGAATGAGATCTACATGAATAAACGGGGGGGGGGGGTAATGAAGGGCAAGGTTAGAGGGAAAGAGAGCTTAGGGGAGTGGGAGATACCAGCTGGATCAAGAACAGAGAGGGAGAACAAGGAAAAAGTGACCATGATAAATGAAGACGGTATGGGGACAGGAAGAAACAAAGTCCTAGAGAGATCCCCAGAAATTCACAAAGATACCTCCACAATAGACTACTGGCAATGGTCAAGAGAAAGCCCAAACTGACCTACTCTGGTGATTGGATGGCCAAACACCCTAACTGTCATGGTCGAACTCTCATCTAATGACTGATGGAAGGGGATGCAGAGATCCACAGCCAGGCCCCAGTGGAGCTCCTGGAGTCCAACTGTGAGAGAGAGGAGGGATTGTATGAGCAAGAATTGTTTAGACTATAATTGAAAAAAGCACAGGGACAAATAGCCAAACTAGCGAAAACACATGAACTATGAACCAATAGCTGAGGAGCCCCCACCTGGATCAGGCCCTTGGAAAAGTGAGACAGTTGATTAGCTTGAAATGTTTAGGAGGACCCCAGGCAATGGGACCGGAACCTGTCCTGAGTGCATGAGCTGGCTGTTTGGAACCTGGGGCCTGTGCAGGGGTACTTTGCTCAGCCTGGGTGAAGGGAGGAGGGGACTGGACCTGTCTTGACTGAATGTACCAGGCTGAGCTGAATCCCCAGAGGAGTCCTTGCCCTGGAGGAGATGGGAATGGAGGTTGGGCTGGGGAAAGGGCAGGGTGGGGGCAGGAGGAGGGATGACAGGGAAATCCATGGCTGATATGTAAAATTAGATTAAATTATAAAATAAAAATAAAATAAAATCCACTTAAAAAAAGAAGTCATTATTTGTATCTCATTATTCTTTTAAAATTATGTACATATAGATTATGGGGTTTCTATACCTTCAGAAAAAATAAAATTATACAGTGTAGCTTGATTAAAGAATTCCTTTGGAATCATAGCAAAACAGTTCTCACTGAACTGAAAGGAAACTGTCTTTGCAAAACTGAAATAATATGCTTACCACAATGGGGTCTGTTGGATTATTTTAAGCCAGGGGAAGAAAATCACAGGGCAGATTCAACTTTTAAGCTTACACTGAAAACTATTTTAAATTTGAATGGTGGTTGTTCTTATTTTGATAAACAAAAGCAATATTCTTTGTTTGTTAGCAGGACTGCCATGGGTGAGAATGCATTGCCCTGTGAATTCCAAACTCTTCTTTGCCCCATTTTTACCAACCAATGCACAACAATTCCTGAAGGCAGCATGCACTGTAAAACCCAAATGATCATCATAGGTTTATGTAGACTAGTGGTTATCTATCTTCCTAATGCTGTGACCCCTTAATACAGTTCCTGGGTATATGGTGACTGCCAAGCATAAAATTATTTTCATTGATACTTCAAAACTGTAATTTTGAATCTGTTATGAATTATAATGTAATTATCTGTGTATTCTAATGATCCTAGGTAAACACAGGGAGGTTGCAACCCACAGGAAGAGAATCAATGATGTAGGCCCAGCATTCCAACATTGGTCTCTTCAACAGCTGCTAAGCTATAACAGTCTCTAATCATCTTCAACCTTACAACCCAAACTAAAACTATTTTCACTGACTTATGCTTGATTTGAAATAAATTAGAATAATCTGACAAAGGGGGACTATATTTAATTCTCATGTGAACTTTTTATATGTATTAAGTTTGTTTAAATTATTACAAAAATTTAGTCATATTTAAATATAGCTCAAATGGCTATTATTTCATATTAGGTCTGTCATACCAGGAAAACCTATTAAAAACCTACAGTAATTTAACTAAAATGAAAATGTAATGGACTTTCATTTGAAATTTTCCCTTGCCCTTTTCCCCATCTTTCTTTTATTATACAAAAGTATACTAACTCTGAGTATGACCATGACTAAGAGCAGTGGAAAGAATGAGAAGACTCTAAAGTGTCTAACTACACCTATGAAGGATGACAAACTCTAGTACATGCTAGACATGAGTAAAAGGAAAGTGTCAGGGACAAGGACAGAATCTCTAGTTAGTGGAAAAATACAGACCCCCCATAAGACAGGGAACTAGATCATCTTACAGTCAGGTTGCCTAGCAACAGGACATTGAGTCAGAGCCCTTGACCCTTTCACCCTGTAAACATCCTATACAAACATCCTGTTAGCTTGCCCCACCTTGTGCAGATGACAGCTTCTTGCTTCCCCCACCATGTAGGAACTATATAAACCCTTCTGGAGAAAATAAAGTTGCACCTTGATCAGAATCTAGACTTGGTGTATTTTCCTTTGTATCTCCTGTCCCTACATTCTCTCCTTAGGGTGGTCGAGAACCTGTTGTAGCCCTGCAGGCGGGGCGACTGGCACCCATCGTGGATGAAACCACCTTTTGAGGATTCAAAACATCGTCTCCTGGAGTAAGACCAAGGCCTTGGTGAAGTTGTTGGATCCCCCTGAAATCGCCCGGTTCAGGATGTGATCCTGGAGGAGAGCGGAGATGAGGCAGGTAAGAAAGTGACCAGCCATGGGACAGGCAACAAGATTTATTCATTTCTGGCCTAAATGAGCCCCTCAAGATACAAGGAACTAGGGTAAAGAAAAAAGACCTTAAAGCCTTTTTTTATTAATTACATTCTTAGGGTCTATAAACATTCCCCTGACATACAAGAGGTTATTAATATAGGAAAAAAATCTTAAAAGAAGCCTTTCATTCCCCCTCTACCTGCCCTAAGACCCCCCCCCCCCGCCCCAGTGCTTTCTCATCTGCCTTCGGTCTGTCCCTTAGATCACAACCTGCGCTCTATGTAAGAGGGGACACTCATGACTTTTAAACCTAGGAATCCTCAGGAGTCCTGCCCATCTTTATGCCTCTCTTAACAATTTTACCTCTAACTTCTCTCTAAACCCTGCTGAGGAGGCCTTCCTAGAGGGTTGGTCCAAGGATAGTGGTGCTTACAACTAATTGATCACAACCAGTTACAGATTTCTTTGTTCCTTCTCCACTCCCACTACTTCACTTGAACAACCATCTTCAAAAACTTGGACTCTAAAGAAACTCCTCTATAACCCCCCTTATGATACAAATACAGCACAGGCAAAATTCCCTCTTGGCCTCCTGGCCCAGATTCAAAACACAGGGGTCTGGGCCTAGAAACACCTGCCCCAAAAGGTTCAGCTACCACCTCATTAGCAAAGATTCATCAAGGCCCTGATGAATCTTTTAGTGACTTTGTTTCTCAATTAAAAGATGCAGCTGAGAGACTTTTTGGGCTGAACGAACACGAAAGCACCTTTGTTAAGCACTTGGCCTTTACAAATGCAAACCCTGCCTGCCAGGAAGTCCTTCACCCTCATAAAAACAGAGCAGACCTGTCTGAATATGTAAGACTCTGTTCAGGTGTTGGCACCGCCCATGCCATGGGATTAGCCATAGGTGCTGCCCTGAGGTCTTCACAACAGCCTGGGGCCCTCACCTGTTATTTCTGTAAACAACCTGGACATTTCGCTAGGGAATGTCCCCAGAAAGGTCACAGCCTTGTGCCCTTAGCCCAGGCGGCTCAGGAGGCCGCCTCTATGAGGCCCCTACCTTCCACTCTCTGCCCCAGTTGCTACAAACACCATCATTGGGCTACAGAATGCAGGTCAAAAACCAATTATCTCGGCCAGCCCCTTCCTCCTCGGGTGCCGGGAAACTTCCAAAGGGGCCAGCCCCTGGCCCCAATGCCTCCAAGAGCACACCCTGGGGCCTTGAGGTCAGCTCACCTCCTGCCTTCCCAGTCTCAACAAATTCTCCCACCCCAATTCCATTCTCCTTCCTCCTGAGAGCAACTCCAAGCAGTGCCAGATTGGACTTGTGTGCCGCTGCCGAAACAGTATTAAACTTCCTTGAAGGGGCTCAGGTCATCCCTACTGGGGTGACAGGGCCCTTACCTCCTGATGTTTGCACACTTGTCCTTGGCCATGCTTCTGAGGCCCTCCAAGGGGTCCAGCTCTACCCTGGCATAATAGATAGTGATTTCCCGGGTGAAATTAAGATTCTGGCCACTGCTGTAAATGGCATGGTCACAATTCCTCGATGTATGCGCCTGGCACAGCTAGTTCCTCTACTCTCATCTGTCTGTGATAATCCCTCAATTACAAACACCTCTGGGGGTCAGCTGGTTGGGCTCCTCAGCCACCTCACTGGGTCCTTATATGGGGACAAGGTTCGGTCTCCATTCTTGACCAGATACACTCTGCTCCCAGATGGTTACCAGAATGCCTGGTTAGAGCTGTAAATATATCTGATCTGCCCAGGAGAGATAGCCCCTCTCCAGAGGAAACTTGTTCTGTTTTCAATGCTGTCCCTCTGGCAAACAATCCAGGCTATTGTCCTCATTCACAGCAACCCCCACCAGCCCTTTAGCTCTGTTATCACTCTGCTCAGACTTCCTGTGGGGGGGACAGTGGGAACTTTACAGCAAACTGTGTTTGAGACCTTTCACACAGTATACAAGTCCCATAGTCAATCACGTTCTGGGCTGAGCAGGGACACTGCTTGTCACAAATCCAGTCTGACAGCAGGGGTCATGTTTCCAAGGACAGTGCTGAACTTTGATCCAAAGTGTCAGAAAGGCTTGTTGGACTTGCTGGCCTTCGTGTCACAGGTGGACATGGCCATGTTGGGCCAGCTTGACACAGCCTGTGGCTGGCAGGTAGCACAGCAAACAGGGTAGCACCAGAGATGCCACTCAGGACACTTAGGTCCCTTCCACCTAGACTAACCTATTCCTCAGATCAATTCCTAGATCTCTAGGAAGAGAAGCCGTGCTGAGACAGCTGCCTTGACGGGAGCCTGTTACTGCCATCACCATAGCAGTCCTTCTGGGGGTTGGAGCATCAGAAACAGGCACAGGAATTGCCTCTCTGTTCCTGTTCAACCAACATTACTCTGAGCTTCAACTGTCCATAGACAAGGATATTGCCCAATTTGAACAGGGAATTTCTGCCCTCGAGTCATCCCTTTGCTCCCTAGCTGAGAGAGTTTTACAGAACAGGAGAGGCCTGGATCTCCTCTTTTTACAACAGGGTGGCCTTTGCCCTGTGCTCAAAGAGGAATGTTGCTTCTTTACAGACCACACCTGGGTAGTCAGGGATAGTATGGTAAAGGTTAAAAAAGGACTAAAAAAGAAAAAAAGAAAAGGAGAACAAGAGCTTGGGTGGTTCTAGAATTGGTTTTCCAACTCCCCTTGGCTAATGACCCTTCTTTCCTCCCTCATAGGACCTGTTGTAGGCCTGCTCCTGGTCCTTGCCTTTGGGCCATGGGCACTTTCCTGGCTCACTTGGTTTATCCGAAGCCAAATAACAGACCTGCTGGCCAGGCAGATCCAGGTTCATTACCACTGTTTTGATATGCAGGACTCCAGGGTTGAAATTTCCCCTGATGAGAGATGCCCTACACAGACCCCTTCACCCAGGGGAGGCTGCACCTGTGTGTGGGAAAAAGGCTCACTCAAGGCATGATTGGAGTGCAGCTGGGACTGCACAGGCTGGGGACCATGGTACCCCAAAATCCCAAGAGCCTGGATTATATGCCCTGTTGCATAGCGGTTGTGCAGTAACAGCCTTGCGCTTACCTATTTCTGCTACCTCAAAAAACCACATGGTCCATTGATTCCCACACTATGGGGACGCCTGTGGTGCTTGAGTCTGGAGAGACATTCCCTCTCAGACCTTTTTTCACAACCTTTAGAGGGACAGAGCCTCTGTAATCCTCCATGCAAAGCCTCTTTCAGAGCCCTCCTTTTAGACCATTCGAACCTGGTTTATGTTGGCCCTTAGATTTATTACTAAGAAGGGGGAGATGTCAGGGACAAGGACAGAATCTCTAGTTAGTGGAAAAATACAGACCCCCCCCATAAGATAGGGAACTAGATTATTTTACAGTCAGGTTGCCTAGCGACAGGACATTGAGTCAGACCCTTGACCCTTTCACCCTGTAAACATCCTATTAGCTTGCCCCACCTTATGCAGATGACAGCTTCTTGCTCCCCCCACCCTGAAGGAACTATATAAACCCTTCTGGAGAAAATGAAGTTGCACCTTGATCAGAATCTAGACTTGGTGTATTTTCCTTTGTATCTCCTGTCCCTACATTCCCTCCTTAGGGTGGTGGAGAACACATTGTAGCCCTGCAGGTGGGGCAGGGAAGCCCATAAATCTGTGATCCCTCAGGCTTAGTAGAACCAACAATGAGGTCTCAATTGAAGCTGTAATTACTAAGGAAGCCATGTAGTGTTTAGATGAAACACACAGTGGGGAGGGTTCAAGAACTTCATTACTCCAGTTCGCACCAACTTTAATAATTGGTAAGAGAATTAGCAAGGAATCAACTGGTGCACCAAAACAAAGTATTGCATCTTCAGTTTCTCATAGGCATTGCTACTCTTAGTCCAAAGCCCAGAAAATACAGGCGCAAAGAGTAAAGAAGGTTTCCACTGTCATATTAAGACAAATATTTGCCTGGTGGCGGAGGTGCATGCCTTTAATCCCAGCACATAGGAGGCTGAGCCAGGAGGATCTCTGTGAGTTTGAGGCCAGCCTGCTCTATAGACTGAGGTTGAGGACAGGCACCAAAACTACACAGAGAAAGTCTGTCTCAAAACCAAAACAAAACAAAACAAAAAAACAACAACAAAAACAAACATTCAAGATAAAAGCTGACAGTATGATCAAACAGGAATAAAATGTGTAAATGCCAAAACCAATGCTAATAATTTACTGTAATGTACAAAATTAACCACTCGTCTTAAGTATGCCTTAATTATAAAGCACAAATTATATTTATATATTTAGACACTTTGTCTTTGATTTCTGTTTTTTCTTTTTATAATTTTTGCTCATCTTTTGTTTATATTTTCAAATTTTTTGAACAAATGTATATGACATTGTCAAGACTCTGTCTTTACTTTGCTGAGGTTTCAATAAGTAGAATTTAGTCTCTCCAGAACTTGCTTTGTGTCTACTCATCTAGAAGGCAAATCCCATTTGTTCAGTAATGGGACTATAGGCACATCCTCATAGTCTTTCACTTTTTAAATTTTTTTCTCTGTAATAGAAAATATCTACAAATGATTTAGTTTTATTCATGGCAAATACACAAAGAAAGCCTTCTGGTCTTCATATACTGGTCTCTGATTACATTGTACTCTTCTTGACCTGCTGTTTCAAGAATAACCAAGAGACAGGTTTCTCTATCAATTTCTACTTTTTCCTGGTAACAATACTCTATTGTAGCACCATATTAGTTCACAAAGTGATTCTAAATTAGCTGTATCATCAGGAAAATCTTGCCTATGCTACCATCTCTAGCTACAAAGAGTTTATATTCAATCATTTGAAGGAGGCCTCTCTCTGCTCCTCCATGCCTCTGGCTCCCTTCATCGCCTACAAGACCATGCAGCTCTCATTCAGAAATCTGAAATGGCATGGGAAGGGGGTCTAGGCCTAACCAGCAAGGCCTTCTTTTTTTCATTTTTCTTTACTGAGAAAGTGTCTACTCACTCTACATACCACCCAAAGATACCATCTCCTCCCTCCTCCCATCCCTAGCCCTTCCTCCCAAGCCAACCCACATCCCCAAATCCCCCAAATAAAAGTCTTTCCATGGGGAGTCAGCAGAGTTTGACACACTGATCCTAGGCAGATCCAAGCCCCTCCCCACTGCACCAAGGCTGTGGAAGGGCTCACACCACTGGCACTGGGCTCTCAAAAGCCTACCCATGCACCAGGGACAGATCCCGATACAGCTGTCTGGGTGCCCAGCAAACAGTTCGAGCCAAATAACCATCTTCCATATCCAGAGGGCCTAGTCCAGTCCCATGAGGGCTCCACAGCCACTAGTCTACAGTTCATGGACTTCCACCAGTGAAGACGGTCATCTCCAGCAAGACCTTCTTAAGCCAACTCAACTGCCACCAATTCTTTCCTCTATTACTTTGATCATGTTGTCCATCACAGCAAAAGAAACATAACTAATACAGAAGTTAGTACTAGATAGGCTATTTATAGCTGCTGACAGGCCAATGCTATATATATATATATAGTTTGGTCAGTCTGGTTGATTGGTTGTTGCCTTGCTTTGCTTTGTTTTGTTTTAAACAATATGGAAGGCTTTGGAACTTTGAAAGAAAAGTGGTCAAATACTGTATATATTACTTAATGGGCCAAACTAATATAGAGAGTAAAAGACAGTAATGATAAGAAATACATACACATTCATTGCTGGTGGGATTACAAATGGGTGCAGACACTGTGGAAGTCAGTGTGGAGAATCCTCAAAAAGTTTAAAAGAAAAATACCATATGATCCAGCTATATTACTCCATGCTATGTGCCCAAATGAGTCAATATCCTGCTCCACAGATTATTACTCAGCCATGTTCATTGCTGTTCTATTCACAATAGCTAGGAAATGAAAACAACCAAATGTCTTACAACTGAAAAAGATGTGAGGACAATGTGTGCTCTGTGGAATACTATTCATGCATAAAGAAAAATTGCATCATGTAATTTGAAGGTAAATGGATGGAACAAGAAAATATCACATTGCATGAGGAAACCCAGGCTTAGAAAGATAAATACCAAATGCTCTAGCTTACTGGGGGCCCCGGCTCAAAATCTTCACATGTGAGCAACATATTCTGAAAAAAATAGCACTAATGCCACAATTTGTAGTGGTGGTGGTGGTTGTGGAGCAACAGAGAGGGCCATGGCAGAGCAAAAGTGATCAGAGAGAAATGGGAAAAGGGCAGCTCCTTTGGAAGGGAGAGAGAGATAAAAACAGTTGGAGGAGGGCAAAGGGAAATAGAAGACAACTGATCTGATAGGAGAAATGGGAAACCTGGACCTTCTTAGAGAAGGGGAGCAAGGTAAATAGAGGAGAAGAATGGAGGTTGAAAAAACAACAATTAGGATGTTTGGAAAAGCCACAAAGACTCATTATTAACTATTCAACTAAAATAATCTAATACATGTAAGTTAGTGTATAAATACACATACAGTTTTTAAATTTTAATCATCAGGGCAGACTGTGCTCTTCCAACAATCAAAGGCCACCTAAATAAAACTCAAATTCCAGATATGAGAAGCCTTCTTTGGAGTTGGTGGCCAGAACTGTCAAGAGACTCTTAAAACATACAACCTATTGATTTTGCCCTTTGTTACCTCCAGGAGTGGTAAGTCATTATTGTTGAAGTTACTACACACTTCAGAAACACATCTGTGAGACTCATTAACCAAACTGACCTAAAGCTGAACTTCCATGGTACCAGAAGGTTTCCTGCAAGCTTCCAAGGGAGGAGACAACCAACAGTCCTACAGCTATTCTGCCTATAAATCATAACAATGTCTGGCATGGTAAGGTAAACCTAAGGATGCAGTACTGACACACATACCTTGATATTAAACAACAGCTCTCTAATTGGAATTAAGGCCCACACAATAATAAGGATACCATACCATACATACCTAGTTAAGTACTCAGAGCTAGAGAAATCATGGTTATTAGATGATTACTACAATGACTAACTTATTACACCGGCATAATCTGTAACAACAATCCATCTATAAACATGTATTTGTATGCAGAGATAAGTGTAACTTACACCCCTCATCAAGGAAACTTCTCTTTGTAACACATGGAGACCACTACAGAAAACCAAAATCAATCAAACCACAGAGTTGTGGAGTCCAGTCCTAATGAATACATCTAAAAAACACTCCAGCATCTCAGGGAGCATTGAGTAAGAGACAGTGGAAAGATTGTGAAAGCCAAATAATTAGAGAGTTTGCTGCTAGATTGTGTCTCCTAGTAATATCAGAAGTCATTCCCATAAAGTCTCACTAACAAGTCTGGACTTGGGATAGCCCAAGGCTTCACATCCAAATAAAGAAATAAGTCAACCCAAGAATGCTGAGAGTTGGAAAAATAGTCTTTCCCATAGAATAATGCACTAATTGGCTAATTTATATCAAATGACCAACTTTGCAAACATACATACAAGTAATGTTATGTAGACTGACCAGGTAGTATCTATGTACATAGGAGTACATATGTATACACATGTATGTATATAACAATGAGAAAAGAGGCCATAGCTTGAAAAAAAGCAAGGGCAGATATATAGAAGGGCTTGGGAAGAGGAAAAAGAAAGGGAGATTTATATAATTATAACCTTGAAATAATTTTTATAAAAAATGCAAGGTTAAAGAAAAGAGATCTGAACTCTATTAAACTGGAAAACCTAGTAGAAATGGGTAAAATTTTAGATATAAATGAATCAAGAAGGTATCCATATTTAAATAAGTGTTTCAAAATAAAAAGAGTAAAACAGCACCAAAAAATTTTACAACTCTAAAATCCTTGGATGTGGTTGGAACAACACCAGAATTTTAAAGGTTTTTAAAAAGACTACAACCTATACTTCTTAATGTATCAGAAAAATATGGAAATCTAAGGAACACTTTCAAACTCCCTCCATGAAGCCAGACTTACTCTATTGAGGAAGCCATAACAACCACACAAGCAGACAAAACTCTAGTAATTGGTAGGTAGCAGCAGTTTTCCCTTAGGGCCCATGATCTGTCCAGCCATGAATTCTTGGCTAGGTTTACAGTGCAATGTATCTGTTCCATGTGGTTGATTTTGTGTCCAATTGGGTAGGTGTTGGCTGTCCTCGAGATGCATGTGTTTCTATGGCACTGTTGGGGTGTCTTGCTATTCCTTTTGTGTTGTTTCCTGGGGTGTCTTTCTATTTCTTTTGTGTTCATCTGGGTAGTGCAATTGATAATATATTCTCCTTGCACATTATATTCAAAATTGTGTGTGCTATCCCTAAGGGAGGCAGGTTTCAGATCAATGACACTGTGTTGACCATAGGGTGTAGTATCCTTAGCAATAGCATCTCACCCTGATGTTCTAGCAGGCAACCAAAGCAATGGCATTAGCTCCTATTGTTTTGAAGGTCTCTTGGACCACACTCAAAAACAACTCAAGTGGATGTTTTTAATACTTGCCACTGTGTGGTTTTAGCTAATCTACAGTCCAGGGGTGCATTATCCCAATATGTGAAGCAACTTCAATGAAACAACATAAATGTCTATATTTTTAAATAAGAATATAAAATAATGGGTTTGCTATGATTCTCAAACATCTTTACTGTTATTTTTGTCCCTTTCCCTCCCTCTCTTCATGCATTACTCTCCTCTTCCTTCTCTCTTACTATGAAATACCTCCCTCTTCTTCCCTATGTCTATATAGTAGACCCTTTCTCTCCCAGGTCAAGTCCCCCTAATTTTATTTTTACCTTCATAGCACCTGTGTCCTGCTATTTCCCCCTCTAAAGCTATGTTTCCTCCTTCCACAATGTCTCCTTTCTACTTTCCTGGATTCTATGATGACTCAGATTACATATTCAAGAAGACTTGGTTCTAGGATCTACAAATAAGAAGAAACTTAAGACATTTGTCTTTTTGGACCTCAGTACATCACTAAGTATAATTGTATCAAGTTTCGTTGATTTTTTTGCAGATTTCATTTTTCTTTACAGCTGAAAAGATTTATATACTTATGGAACATGCACATGATTCATTAACCAGTTGAATGATAGCTAGGCTGCTCCTATTTATTAGCTGCGTGAATAGAATGGTCAGATACATGGCTATTCAAGTACATCTGTAGTGGGACAGCAAGTCTTTTCAGCAAATACCAAGGTGTGACACAGCTCAATCATATAAAATGTCTAATTTGAGCCTTTTGAGAAATTTCAATGCTGATTCCAAGAGTGACTCCACCACTTTAAAACCCCACCAACCCTGGATGAATGTTCCCCTTCCCCTTCCTCTTCACCAGCATTTGTTGTCAAGCATAGTGTATGTCTGAGGTTTTTCTTTGGAAGTTTGATACTTTTGTCTCTATTATTTGGTGAAAATATGAAAGAAGTTTTTTGAGTGAACTTTTTCATTATCACTTACATTAATAGTGCATGAATATTACAAGGTTACAAAAGCAGAACTGAATTTTTGGTCACAAGCTACAGTTTTTACCTACTTCCCCATCTGCCTGCATCACTGTGAGACACACTATTTTCCCAGATGGCACAGTAATAGTCAGCTTCATCATCTGCTTGTAGCTCAGAGATGTGCAAATTTGCAGCATTTTTGGAGGTATCTTTGGATCCAGAGACTCTATCGGTGACTCCAGGCCCCAGCTTCTTGTCTGAGTCTGAGTAGTAGTACAGAAAAAACTGGGGAGAGCTCCCCTGCATCTGCTTGTACCAGTAAATGTTTTTACCAGCAACATTGATGCCACTCCTCAGGGTGCAGGTGAGTCTGGCTGTTGATCTAAGAGCCTCAGAGATGGAGGGTGGTTGTGTCAGTATAGACTGAGAAAAGGAACCTGCAAAAGAAAATACCACAGTGAACAGCAGAGCTAAGGTGCAAATTCTCAGGGATCTGAAGCAGAAGGGACTCACTGAGTTTAGGAGTCCTCCCCACTACTCTTAGGCCTGTTCCTACCTGTACAGAAAGATAGAATTATGAAGATGAGAGGAGTCCAAGCCATGGTAGGCACAGCACAGCTTCTCCTTACACCAGGATCTTCTGTCTGGGCTGTCTCAGTATCTCATCTCCAGGGACCTCACTATAGAAGAGGGGTTAGTCATGCAAATGAGTTCTCATTAACTCCTCCTAGTGGTTGATTCACAGTGTGAATTCCTGATGTAGCAAAGCAGGTGAAGTGAATTACTTTTTCCCACAGAATATAAAACAGGTGGTAACACATACATGACTATGTGGGAAGACCTCTTTCAGGTCCACAGTAGAACAGTTGCTGATTCCTCACAAAAAGTGATGTCACTGAGTCCCTCATCCATTAGGGTTACCACATGTAGGCACCTGGCCTGCAGAAACTCCAGAGAGAGACTCAGTACTCATCTTTAAATCACAGAACAACTATCATTTTTCACAATTATTCAGTATATCAGTTCTGCTGTGTTTTCTGCAACTTATATTTCAGACACATAAAAGGAAAACGATAGGGAGCATGGTGATGTGTTCTAGTGGAGCCATCACTGATACATTTCTCTGATGAATGTGACAGGCAGGATAGCATGCATGGAGACATCCCAGGAGAGCTTGTTAGCCACCCAGGAGCTGAAGAAGACAGTGTAAGTTCCTGGATAAATATACATTAACATTTTTCTTGATGATGATATTTAGACAAAAATGAAGTTGGTTACATCTGGCTGGGCAAACACTTCTAAACCTTGAGGAGAAGTGGGCATGTAGAAAGGGACATTGATGGATTGAAAAAGAAAGTTTCAGTAGTTATGGAAGATGAGGGGGGGAAGGTTAGTTTTATAATATTTGACATGAAATTTGAGAATTTAATATTTCTTAATGGAGTCCTTCTTAGTTGACACAGAGGGATAGCCAAGGAGATATGAGGGATGGATGCCTGACTTTCTATTTTGTTTTATTTGCATCACTTTGTGCTAGAGACAGTGGAACTGGTGTCATGCTCAAATTCAAGATAGTCAGCAAAGTTAGCAGAAAGGCAGAGGGTGGACTAGGAAAGGTTGCTTACAGTAAAAGATACCATCATGATAGGTGAGGTGCTGTGGGAAAGTGTTGGAGTGATCTGTGCTTAAGAGGCAGATATAGTCAGGGTGACAGAGCTCTTAGGCCTGTCTCTAACTCAGTAGTGAGAAAGAAACAGTGCAAGAGAAAATAAGTGGACATGTGATCATATCCACTACCTGCATTCAGTCTACCCTTGTTCCCTTAAATTCTCCTTTATTATTTTTTTCTTCATGTTATTACCTACCCATATGTTTTTTAAATATAAATACATATATTATTGGCTAGATCCCACAGAGTGTAGGTTGCCCCAAGCCTCCTTTCCAACCTCTTCAAGAAGTGGTTGTTCCTTCAGATATGTTTCCAATGTGGCTGCCAAGACTGTTTGTGAGCCCTTCTGCTAGGATTCAGCTTGCATGACAGCCTGAAGCAGAGATAGGCTTTCAGTAGTGGGAGTGTCTGAGTGAAATCACTAGCTAAGACAGAGCCCCTTTATCCCTGAATTCTAACAGGACATAGTGATTCCACTGCTGAGTTTCCTCAGTGAACACTGGGTAAGCCCTAAAGGCCAGCTTCTTTGAGTAAGTGGAAGTGGTTTCATATCATAGACCCACAGTGCCCCCTATTAGCCAAAGGGTCCTTAATTACCATAGTGTAGAGACCTCAGAGTCCAGCTGGATTCTGCTACTCACCAGACCACTGTCTGAACACACAAACATAGACTCTGCTTTCTAAATGTGAAATGGATACTCTTTGATCTTCTGTAAAAGTTTTCACCATCCTGAAGAAATCTTTGACCTTCTTACAAAAATAAACAGAAATAATAATGTGTTAATTATCTCACAGAAGAATGGCAAAAAGCAGATTACTTGGTTGGTCTGTGATTAAAAATGAAGAGATATATTTTGGTAACACACATTTAAACACACACATACACACACACATAAAAACACATACAAATACTATTTATCTCTAAAGAAAAACGAAGTTTAAAAGAAAAAGATGAAGGAAAATAGACAGATTTAGAAGAAACATGAAGAAAAGAAAATAATAAAGGAGAATTTAAGGGAACAAGGGTAGACTGAATGCAGGTAGTGGATATGATTAATGAAAAAGAACATAAGGCTGATTGTTTCTCTAGTTCTGATTATGTCAGGGAAATTTTGGTTTGGGTGGTGGATAACCACAAAAAATATATTTACTACAAAAAGTGTTAAATATAATGTGAAACTTTACAGCTTTTGTTCAAAATGCCTACTGAAACAATATAGGACTTTGTTTCATTTATAGCATGCTATGGGCCACAGCAATATGAAATAGACACTCAACTGCATATGATAAAGCTATATATCGAGAAGGATCAAGGAATCCTTCTGGAGGAGGCCAAAAATCAAGTAATATTTGGTTTTATGCAGCTTATAATATATCAGCTGTTTCCTCCTATGAATTTCTTGTGCCCTCATAATTTCCCCAAGAGCTTATAATAGTGTGAATGGAGCATTTCTTGGGCATATATGTTTAACGTACTTGGATAAGGTCACATAGACAAGGCTTTCTGCCTCCAGGTTCCCAGCTTCCTTTTTAGAATTTGAATTAGATATCTGCCTTCTGCAAATATCCCCTTAGCTAGCATCCAAAGATAGGGCCAGTGCAAAGAAAGAATCAAAGGGCAAGCAACAGACAGAATAGCCAGCCAGAATGCCTGTTAGGTGCCTGAGGCCCCCGAATTAAGGTTATGCAGACACAGCCTGTCTCCAAGGCCAAGCACCTGTGTCTAGGTACATAGCTTTCTTTCTTGTGCAAATCAAACTCTGATCTCCCCTCATCTCACAGGCCTAGAACAACTTCTTAGAACAAAAAGGGTTTCTTCTTACTAGGTGCCTCAAGCTGTGTGACAAGCTACCTAGCCATTGAGTATTCTTCCCCTGCCCTGCCAAAAATGGCATAGAAAAATAAGGCAGTTTTATTCTAGTGACTTATAGACTTCTTTTCCTAACCACCTGTAAGATTGTAGATTGAGCACATTTTTGATGGACTTGTAATGTTTTACCTAACCACTTATAAGAATATATTTCCAGCACAAAAATTCCTTTTCTGACTTATTCCAGCCCTTATGTGACTCCACCTCTATTCACACCCCCTTTGGGTTGCAAATGAAGTTGACCAGGAAGGCTCTTGTGAGGACCTTGCAAGTCTTGTATTGTATTGTAAACAAAAGAATGTTGCTGTCTCTGGGCGGTGGTGGCACAAGCCTTTAATCCCAGCACTCAGAAGGCAGAGGCAGGTGGATCTCTGTGAGCTTGAGGCCAGTCTGAGCTACAGGGTGAGTTCCAGGGAAGGCACAAATCTACACAGAGAAACCCTGTCTCAAAAAAACCAAAAACAACAAAAAATGTTGCTGTTTTGGTGAGATATAGACCAGATCCCCAAGAGGATGGAGCAGAATTATGGTGGCAGAGGAATAAAGCTGATGAACGAAAGAGCATAGGTACATAGATTGATTCACGGTCTTTAAGATTAGATTTATCAGCTGGTTGTAGATTCTTCCCAGACATTGGGGGGGGGAGCTATCAAGGGGTTGGACCCCCAAGTAATTCCTGTTAGTAGCATATCAAATAAAGAAAGCGAGCTCCTTTTCATCCACAAGTGATTCATTTCTGTCATCAGGTATGTAGAGTTAGTTATATTCTACCTAGACTTACCATTTTTAATTAGTTTTTTGCCACACAAAAAGAGGTGCCTTTCTGTGATCTAGCTTTGTCTATAAATATTTATACATATGTAGCTTTTCTAACAACCAGGAGTGGGATTTGTGGCCCAAGTGTGAGACCAAAAGGAGCCATCTTAGAAATAAGACCAAAATGATTTCACCCTAAAATTAAGGCCTAAGATTTCTCCTTTTGGGAATAGGCCATTAGTTACTGAAACCAGTCAGTTCAGATTCCAGAAACCAGGAAGTGTAAAAGTACAGAGTCACAAGATAGTCACGAAGTAATGCCTGCCAGATTATGGAATGTCCTCTCCCTGGTTTCCAGGGTAACTGGCCACAGAAATGCCCCCACCTGAGGGCAGCCAATGAGAAATGGTGGTGGGCAACCACTCCCTTAGAAGTAATTTCTAGAAGTCCCTAGAAGCGAGCCAATCAGAATTGTACCTGTACTAGCACCCCTAAATGATGTAACCTTGTGACTTTTCCCTTTAAAAACTGAGCTTGCAGACAGGTGGGCGCTTCCTCCAGCCTCCACTGCATTGGATGTATTGGACGAAGTCCCTGCCTAGGCTTGTATTGCTTTTGGATATCCAGAATTAAACTTTGCTTTTGCATTCCGGCATGCTCGTCTTTGGTGGTCTCTCTGGGGGTCACGATCTGGGCACAACACAAGTTAAGTTCCTATTACTCCCTCTGGCCTTCCTACATCTCAGTACTAGAGAGAGTGGGTGCATCTTCCCTAGACAGCAGCAGCCACTTCCATTGTCCGAGCTTGTGGCAGGATGCTGTAGCTGTGCCTTTTCATTCCTCTACACACCAACAGCAACCTCCCTCCTCCTCTGTGGAGAACCTGGCTGAGGAAGTGACCCCACCTCTGACATGTTTCCCACTGCATACTCTCATCACAGTGCTGACTCAAAATAATTTCCCTCCTCAAGCCAAACGAATTCTGCAGACCCTCTCTTAGCATACATTCACCATACCGCTGAATTTATCAGAGTGGACAATTCAGGGAAAGGCCTTTGTCTCTGCAACACTATCGCTCTAAAATGAATTTTACCACTGCCAAGAGGTACAGAGAATGTCTTATTCAGCTCCCTGTCTTCAACCTTAGCTCCTACTCTCTACAGCTAGACACATTCCACAGTCATAGCTAAGCCCTCCATTCACTCAATTTTAGTTTTTAAGTCTTTCCTTCCCTCCACACTGTTCCTTTCTTTTCCCTGCTTTTTCTTTCTTCTCTACAGCTCTACTATCATACCTACTGAAACTACAATACCTTCCACAGTTGCCTACCTAGGAAGAGCATGCCATTCTAAACCATCTGATTTATTCCCTGAGAGAATCCAGCAACGCATGAATAACACGTCATGAGCCCAATTCATGGTGAAGACACCCAAATTTAGCTTTCTGAGTCCAATGAACTGACTATAGCTGGGAACCCCTTGTTATTTGTCTCTGGGATTCTAAGTGCAGAATGGTTCCTATGCAAGTACCCCTCTTCCTGAGGATGTACAGGCCCTTCCTTTAACTTCAGACTGGGTCTGACTGAGAAGTGGAAAGGCTACACATGGAGAGGTTGTGGGCTCCACCTAGTGGTGGGAGAGAAAAACCTAAAAGTGAAGGGAAAACAGAAGAAAAGCTGGGGAGCACTAGGCAGGTGCTTGGCCATATCAGTCCCCAAGGTAACTATGTCCTGCTATCTGGGGTGTGACTGCTAGGTGCCCCTCCTGCCAACAGTGAGACCATTTGGGAAGTTACATAGCTGTATCAGGGGTCTGAGTGGAATATGAACTGTTCCTTAATAAAATCCTGTAAATGTCAGTTAAGACAGTGGTCAACATAGTTTACTTTTGCATAGAGAATCAATCCTGGTTAAAGAAACACACTACTCTTTTATTCTAGAAGACCGGTAATTATAATGGTGAACCTTTCCAGGTAAGAATTTATTAGTGGATTGGAGTTAAGAGTGGGTTTTAGCAGTTAAGAGTGCTTCCTGTTCCTGCAGAGGACATGAGTTTAATTCCCAGCACACATATCAGGCAACTCAGAATCTTGTCTAATATCAGCTCTAGGGGATCAGATGGCCTCTTCTAGCTTCCTCAGATACCTAGACACACTTGCAAGCACATGTACTCACACACACACACACACACACACACACACACACACACACACACACGTAAAGTTTTTTCTTAAAAATAATCAAGTATAAAGTGTAGTTTCAATATAAATGCCAGAAAAGGGAAGGGGTATTTGTGGGAGTCAAGAAAGATTTAGGAGTAAAAAAACATTCTCCCTTCAATTGGCAAAAATGAAACTAAAAATTTGGTCTACAACACTGTATAAAGGAAATAAAAAGAATTCTTTTTCTCACTCCTAAATTGTGAAGCAATTCAAATTTAATACATTTGAATTAAAAAAATATTTCTATCATATTTGGTTTAGATATACATTTTTAAATTGTATTATACATACTGTATAACATCCACCTCAGCTTCTACTTAAATATGTTTTGTGCATACAAAATTTGAAAAAGAGTGTCAAGGCTAAGACTTAAATCAAGACTATATAAATGAGGTTTATGAATGCATAAACTTCTGTAAATGTGCACAAAATTCAGAAAACAATAAGAAACACAGTCACATAAGAAATACCATGTATGTATGTTATAGATGAAGAAAACTTCAATTACAAATCTATTCACGAGTAAACAAAATGTTATAATTAACAGCCAGTATCTGGATTCTGGCGTTATCTCTGTGATATCGCTACAGGCCCTCTATTACACACTCAAAGTGTGCAATAGAAGAATAATCCCCTTCCTGCATATCTGAGCTGGAACTGGAAAGAAATATTGAAAGGCTTGAGATTATGCATACTGAAAAATAAGTCACAGCAGCAGGAATCCACCACAATTTCAGAGCAAGAAAGAGTAGCTCCTTGGGTATCTCTTATGTAATACTGGCAATTTTGCATGATTCATCTTTGAAAGACCATGTTCATGGCAGACTTAAGTGGCATTCAGTATTGTGGCATGCTGTCCAGTAACTTCACATTTTCTCCAATAGTTTTTCATATACATAGTACTAAAAACTCAAAGGTCCTGGATTCTTATCATAACAATAGAAAAATAACTAATACAGAAGATGGTACCATAGAGCATGCAATTAACAACTGCTGATGGGCCTAAGCTTGTATTTTTTGCTTCATGTGGTCTGGTTTGTTGATTGGTTGTTGCTTTGATTCTTCAAATGTGAAAGACTTGAAGACTTTTGATGAGAAAAGTGGTTGAATGCTACATGTAGTGCTTAATGGGTGAAACTAATAAATAGAGAACAAAAGACTGTAGAGAAAAAAACTAAATACACATTCACTTCTGGTGGCACTGCAAATGAGTGCAGGCACTGTGGAAGTCAGTGTGGAGAATCCTCAAAAAGCTAAAAAGAATTTTACCATATGATCCAGCTATATGACTCCCTGATATGTATCCAAAACATTCAACATCATACTAAACAGATTAATTGCTCAGCCATCATCATTGATGTTCTATTCACAATATGTCCTACAACTGACATGAAAATAATGAAAATTAAATAAAATTCTTTATGGAATACTTCATCAATAAAGAAAAATGACATCATGTACTCTTCAGGTAAAACAATGGAACTAGGAAAGATCCTATTGAGTTAGATAACCCAGACCTAGAAAGACCTATATAAATATCACATGTTCTCTCTTATTTAAGGCTCCTAGCATCAAATCCTCATACATGAATACCTATTCTGAAAAACAAAATGGGACTATTGCCAGGATTGAGGGGATTTGGTCAGGAGTGACAGGGGAGAAGTGACTATACATGAGAAAGTGGAAACGACAGCTCCTTATGGAGAGAGATAGAGATACATACAGATAGAAAAGGACAAAAGAAAATAGCAGAATCCAAGTGATCTGATAGGAGAAATGGGAAATATGGGGCTTCTTAGAGAAGGGGAGAAATGTAAATACATGAGAAAGATGGAGGTTAGTACAACAACAATAAAAATGTTTGCAAAAGCCACAAGGAATCATACTGTTAACTATAACCTGAAAAAAGAGAAAACACAAAAACTATAACACATGTAAATCAGTGAGTAAATATACACATAATTTTAATGAAAATTTATCTTCTGGGCAGATGGTCTTCCCCCTAAAGCCAAAGGCCGCCTAACAAAGTGAAAATATCAGATGTGAGAAGAAAGACAGAAACACAGGATAGCATCTGGAGGCCCTGGGTCAATACCCAACACCTCATCCTTTATTGAAAAGGGCTTTTTATAACATGCCAAGTGGAGAGGTAAAAGACCTCCTCCTTACAATATCAAAGTACACCATAAAGCCAAGTGTAGACCCTTCCAAACATCTGATAAACATGCCTATAGTCAAATCATGCCATTATGCACCCTTGTTGGGTAAAGCAAGCCCAGATTCCCTGGCCCTGTGTAAGATCTCACTAGAAAGCCTCTATGGGCTCCTACATATCCTGCTTTATAATATTAATAACTCAAATGAGGGTACAGAGCTTAACTACATGCAGCTCTGAATCAGCCTTCCATTAAGAGCTTTCAAGTAGCTGAAATTACAGAAATATTCCTGCTCCCTATGGCTGCCAAACCTCCGAGTAAAGGAGTAAAGGATGATAAAATGGAAAGGCCTTTTTTAATTGGTCTAAGATGTCTATAGCTGTCTTAGCTGCACCAAGCCCCCACCCTTTTTTTTGTTTTTTTCGAGACAGGGTTTCTCTGTGTAGCTTTGCGCCTTTCCTGGAGCTCACTTGGTAGCCCAGGCTGGCCTCGAACTCACAGAGATCTGCCTGGCTCTGCCTCCCGAGTGCTGGGATTAAAGACGTGTGCCACCAATGCCCAGCGCCCTTTTTAAATCAATAAACTCTTGATGTAATCATGTCAAATAATTCAGTAAACTCCTAATGCAACCATACCAAACCTAAGAACTCCTTAGCATCACCATACCAAGCATCATCAACATTAACAAGTTAACATAGTTCTAGCATGAATATTACTATTTATAATCACAATTCTTATAAACTTACATCCAAAAGCAAACTCTCAATAGAACTATTTACACTTTACAAACTTTAGCAAACATCCAAAAACAATACAGAACTGTACAAAAGATAGGGTACATTAACACAAATTAACATTAATCCACTCAAAGGACAAGAAAATATTTTTTAAAAATTAAAAAGACTGAGGAATATTAACTCCCCCTTTTCTTTATAATTTTTAAGCTGTGTGTTGAGCCTGGGTAGAAAAAAAATTCTCTATTCCTACACAAACAGTTCCATTTTTTATACAAAACAGTTCACAAATCACCACAGCTAATAAAGCATGTATGCATACATAAAACAATTCATAATTCATCACAGTTGATAGACTCTATAAGTGTAAATAATTCAATACTGTCACATTGCAATTGAACCACTCCTGTTCATCTCATTTCTTACATCTGAAAAATTCAAAAAGACAGTTCTGGTACTAGTCTTATAGTTCTTCTGAATGCAACACTAGTTCAAACAAGAGTTGCTGAAACTTCACTCTCAGTTACAGCAGCATTTTATGTTAACATTCCCCTAGGCAATCTGCTCTAGGGCAAAAGCAGTTAGCTGTCTGGGCAAGACCTCTTTGTACAGCCAGCATGAACTATAAAGCTATCTATCAATGGAGCCACACATTAGCCCACTGCCAGCAAAGAGAAATCATACAACTTTGGCTGCTGGCTCAAACAGCAGTAAAGCCTTTGTCCCAGTCTGCTTTTTTGATTTACAGTCCTGGTCCTAAGACCAAGCACTCTCAATCACCTCTCACCCAAGGGGTTCAATGTTTCTCCTGTGTCTATGAGCTACAGCTTTCATACAGCAACCCCAGCTCTTCAAGGAAACCCAGCTGTGTCCTGTCATGACTTCTGTACCCAAAGCTCCAATACCTGCTGTGCTGGTGGTCTTCACATCCCCTGTGTGCTGCCTTATTTGCATGGACAAGTACCACCTCAGGTTCCTTGGTGTCCCTGAAATGCACTTAGACTCATAGTGACTGTTCCCTGGCTTGCCACAGGCCTAACACTGGGAGCTTGGGTTGGCCTAGGTTCCAGTGCATCTCCACTGTTCAGTATTGGAGCACAGATCTGCCTTACTCAGCAGTTCCCATGCCTGCCTTTCCATGCAGAGGCATGTCTCAGCTGCTCCTCCCACTGTGGCCTCTGACATGGTGTCTCTGCTGGGTAGTCACCACCAGGTACTCTAGCTCTCAGTGTCAGAGCTGCTCTGGCTGCTGGGATCTGAAGTCTGCTGTACTCCAAGAAACTACCTGCTGTTTGCCTCTCTCAAGGCATGGCGTCTCAGTGTACCCTCAAGCCATGTCTCTCAGGCTGACTTACTGCAATCTCCTCACTGTGGCTCTGCCATGGAAGAAAGCATGCAAAACCCTGTGCCTGATTTCAACATCTGCTGCTTGGGAAGCTATGACACCCAGGGGTCTAAACCGAGGATGCCTGGCTGTGGCTGCTTTCTGAAGCTAGCAGTCTCTGAAGTGGCTTTTTGCTCTCAGACCATCAGGTTCACAGTGTCTGTACAGTCCTGGATGCTACTCTCTGTGTCCCAGATCCTGTCCATACTTAGGAGAAAAAAAACTACTCTACCTTAAGTTGCTATTATACCTTCATAATATTCCTATACTTACAGTCTATTCTACCCTAAACCTACACAATATTCCTATAACTAAAGATTAGTCTATCCTAAAATACTTAAGCCTAAATTTCTCATACTAAACTTATGACTTACTTATGACTTAGTGTGTGTGTGTGTGTGTGTGTGTGTGTGTGTAGAGGGAGAGAGAGAGAGAAAGAGAGAGAGAGAGAGAACCAGAGAAAGATATTTTCTACAGCCTAACTTGAACTACTCTGCTTTATATTTCGAATTTTATTTCTAAAGAATAGAATACCACAACCTCTACTTAATTCATTACCAGTCGTGCTACCAGCTCCACTGTACCCTTTCTTTCTTATCCTCTGTACCTAGGCCCCACATTCTGGTGCTTCTGTGGAAGTCCAGCTCCAAGTTTTTGAATGGTTCTTAGGAGGAAGAAAGAGGGATAAGAAAATATCAGATAGAGACCTAACTGACAAGAGAAAGACAGAAAAACAGGATAGCATCAGGTGGGCATGGATAAATACCCAACAGCCTCATCCTTTATTAAAAGGGGCTTTTTATAACATGCCAAGTAGAGAGGCAAAAGATCTCCCCCACACCCCATGCTTGCAAGATCAATACACACTGTACAGACAAAAATAGACCCTTTCAAACACCTGGTAAACATTCCCATGGTCCAATCATCCCATTATGCAGCCCTGCAGGGTAAAGCAAGCTCAGATTCTCTGTCCCTGGGTAAGGTCTCACTAGAGAGTCTCTATGATCTCCCACAGGGACAGCAGCTAGTAGAACTGAGGATGGCCAAGGTTCCCAAATCTGCCACTGGACTAATTCCGGGCCCTGCCCACAAAAACTACTCACTCAGAAGAATTTGGATCCCTCAAATTGAACATTTTAGCCAGATTTTTCAATAGCTCATCATCTATGCCCACCTCTGTTTTCTCCAGGGAGTTAAGGATCAGCATGGACAGGTAAGGCACACTGTTTTGCTGGCTATGAATGAAGAAGAGCAATGCTCCCGAATACATGAGTGCCTGGGCATCTGCATGCTTGCTTTGGGACATGTATCATAAGAGGCTTTGGAACATCTGGTGCACCTAGTAATAGCTGCTCTTCTGGACCTTGGCATACTGCTTGCCCTCCACACCTGGACACTACAGCATTTTCAGGTGCCTATTAAGCTGCTTTGCTGTTCTGCCATAGCTCTTGCCAACACCATGGACCTGTGATCAGCTCAAAGATGATGCTATCCCAGGTATCTTTGTCTCTACCTGCCAGCTTCCCTCCATGGAGCCCCAGAATGCCCTCTACCAGAACTGATTTTTTTAGCATAAACTACAATTTATAGCTACTTTCCCATGTGCCTGCAACACTGTGAGACACTCTATTTTCCCAGGTAACACAGTAATACTGAGCCTCATCTTCCACTTGTAGCTCAGAGATCTGCAAATTTACAGCACTTTTGAGATTTCTTTGAACCCAGAGAATGTAATGGAGACTCCTGGATGCAGCTGCTTGTCTGAGTCTGAGTAGTAGTACAGAAAAAAACTGAGGAAGGCTCCCCTGCAATGTTCTGGTGGTACCAGTAAATCTCTTTAAAGCAATGCTGATGCCACTCCTCATGGTGCACCTGCTATTGCAAACCTTAAAACCAGCTATCAGGCTGCTCCAGGCTTAAAAATACTGAGGGGTCCAGAAACTTTGTCTGTCTGAGGGTTTTAGGGAAAAAATCACATGCATACTGATGGTAACATTTTTTATTCTCTCATTTCTGTTCTCATCTTGCTTTTCCAACTACTTTCTCATGTTGGCTCCTCTCCTTGCTCCCTCCCTCAAGTCTCCTTTTTGCTTATATACATCCCAACAAAAACTTTCTCAGGCAATCCTGGAGTTACACAAAGACCACATGCCAATTAAGTGAAAGATTATAGAAACCATGACTTATGCAAACATTTTGAGCTAACTCCCTACAATTAGTGGTAACTGGTAAGTACTCAGTCTCCAGGCAAGGAGACCATATATCCTCTGAAATAAGCCTTATGTTTTTAGCATCAGCTCAAGTCTGTACTTTCCATGATACTATAGCATAATAACATTTAAATGTTAAAATGTACTTTTTGTTCTATGTGTAGCTTCTAATTATCTAAAAACATTTGTAGTCCTCATTTGGGGCTACAGAGTCAAGTTATTTTCTGTGGTCTTGACTAGCCAGAATTTACTTTCACAATTTGCAGTCAGAAATGACTGTAAGAAATTAATCATGTGCCTGTGAGCAATAATTGGGCTGTCTTTGTATTACAACTTATCCAGACAGCTCAGGTGTGTCCTTGTGATAGCAAGACACCTCATCTTAATCTAAAGTTACTATGAAGCATTAAATCAGCCAATGGTATACAATTGTCTCAGAGCTTGGGGGATACAGCTATTTTCTTATGTCAGCTTGAGCTATGATATACAATAATTCTCAGTATCTTATAATTAATGATTTGTGTAGTAATTCTTTGTATTCATATTTCTATAAGAATTCTGTATAAACTAACATTATTGATATCAAATGGACAATACAACTTAAGAAGGAATTATCTTCTAGACTGTTCACAGATGAAATTGCCCATAAGACTGAGATGTAATCATGAGATAAGACACATTTACTGACAGAAAATAACTGTATAGATAGTGGGGGAGATTCCCATAGCTGTTTCAGGAAAAATTGTGGTTAGTACATGAGAAAAATTACTGACAAAGGCAACATTAATGTGGCCTGGTAAGCCTTGCTTAAAATAGATTTTTTCATCAAAGAATTAGCCATCTTGTAGGTTGACACCTGAATATAAATTGCCATCTGCTGTATTTATTCCTTGGCCCATGAAATCTTTCTGTTGAGCCAAGTAGCAGAAAGAAGGAGGGTGTTTCAGTGAACACAGCTTGATAAAAAGTAACCTGCCAAAGCAGACACGACAGCGAAGAGCAGAGCTAAGGTACAATTCCTTGGATGACTGAGTGAAGAAGGCCTCCCAGTACTCTTAATCCTGTCCCTGCCTGTACATTGAGATAGAAGAATGAAGATGAGAGGAGTCCAAGACATGGTATGCATAACACAGCTTCTTCTTAGACCAGGGCCTTCTGTCTGGGCTGTCTCCCTGTCTCATTACCAGGGACCTCACAGAAGCAGAGGGGTTAGTCATCCAAATGAGTTCTCATAGCTCCTCCTAGTGGTTGATTCACAGCGTGAGTTCCTGAAGTAGCAAGCCAGGTGAACTAAACTACTTTTTCCCATGGATAATGCAGGTGGTAACACACACAGAACTGTGTGCAAAGACCTCTTTCAGAATCACAGTAGGACAGTAGATCCTTACAACAAGTGGAGGACTCAGTCATTGGCCCCATGTCTGTTAAGGTTACCACATGTGGGTACCTGTCCTCCAGAAACTCCAGGGAGAGACTCAGTACACTCCTTTAAGTTCCAGAGCAACCGTCACCTCACAAATTGTTCAATATATGAGTTCTGCTGTGTTTTCTTCACCTTATGTTTCAGACACATGAAAGGAGAACTACAAGGAGCACATCGATGTGTTCCAGTGGAGCCATCACAGATGTATTTCTCTGATGAATGTGGGCAGGCAGGGACAGCACACAGCAGTCAACCCAGGACAGTCTGTGCACCACCAAGGCGCTGAAGACAAAAGGTCTTGAGCAGAGAAAAATCAGTCTGTCAACAAGAACATTTGAAACCAGGGTGTACATTCCCCTTTAGAGGATCAAAGATAAAATACATATGTCTTTATACTTCAGAAGACAAGGCACTTCTTTAGGATACTGTGGGGGTGGGGGGAGGCTTGCAGTAGTGAAGCAGGCATGAATAAAAGTCACAGGAGATGAGTAAAAAGGATATCAAATATCAATACAGGTATGAAGTAGAGTGCAAAACCAGGCAGTATGTTAAGATAGCATGTATGGCTTTCAGACAAACATGTCAGGATTTTTTAATAGTCATTTAACCACAGCTTTCTTTTTTGTGTCCTCTAATATTAGACACTCAGCTCTAAAAGATTTTATGGTCTGAACTTGCATATAAGGGACCTCGAAAAATGCACTTGCATGTAACTGACATAAGTCAAAGCAGAGAACTAGGGAAAATCTGAAATGGGATAGGTCTTGGAAATACATCACTGACCCATCGAACCTATGTTGAGAAAGGAAGTGATGGTACAGGGAACAAGATGTGTCATAGACATTGACTTAGGAAATGAAGCAGGACTTAGAAACTGCTTGGAGGTTAGTTATATATTAACCAAATGAGATATAAAAATGTGGAAACATGTGAGTTGAACCAGACTTCCAATTTCACAGTTATTTTCTGTCAGTAAATGTACCAACACCAAGCACAGAATGATATTCCTGTACTTAAGAGAACAATGCCTACTCCAAAAGATTCTATTTAAACAAAAGTTTCAGTGGGAAGCATTTATGTAGTAATGACTAGTTGATTGCATTTTTCTGTTTTATTTATATTTTATGACCATTTAGAATCATTGAATGTAAACTAAAAGATATTGTGAGAAGCTGCTTCCAAAGGCATCATTGTAGACACAAGCTCTTTCAGATGTGTAGAAAGAGCAAGGCCCAATAAATTGAGTATCATGCACTGTTTTTCATGTCTCTGTTACCTTGAGAAACAGGTATGTCTACCTTGAATATAATATTCAGTCTCTCATCAGTCCTTAGATACACACACATACACACACACTATATATATATAAATCAGGTATATACTCAGACTCATAGACACAGCAACAGGCTGTTAGAAAGAGTCTTGAGGACACAAAGAAAGAGACCACCACTCCCACTAAAGCATCTAACAATGAAACTTCTGATCTGAAGGGTGGATGTTCACAGCAAGGGCTGAGCAACCTCCACCTTTTATCCCTTACTCAAGGAGGAACTGGGTTGTCCTCATTAGCTGAGGTTCAACTTCGCAGTGTATTCCCAGATTAGAGTCCATTATTACAGGGAACTCACAGAAAAAAAAGAGCTATACAACCTGGTCAGCTCACACACATCATCAGCAACTAAAAAAAAGGAATACATATTATGCAATCATTTGCTGGCTTGTTCTCAGCTCAACTTCCATCTTATAGAATTCAGGACAGTTGGTCTAAAGAATGGTGACACTCAAAGTGGTCTTTCCACATCAAATAATTAAGATAATTCCTCAGATCCATCGAAAAGTAGACATTCTCCACATTGAGACTCTCTTCTCAGGAGATACAATGTTGTCAACTAAAGCTTGTCATCACAACATTATTATCATAAAATATGTTGAAATAAAACATTTTGTAGCTTTAGACAATAGTTTTTATGACCTTCTCTCTAGTAACAGAACATGTACTCTGAGCCTAGAGAGATTTAGCCACATGTAAGAGGACAGCAGTTATAAGACTATACCAGGGTGTTTGTGTTCTACTTCTCCATCTGCATGTGTCAGGGTGGAACTGGCTGCTGTACAACAGAGCACAATAATACACAGCCTCATCCTCAGGCTGTGCCCCTGTGATGGTGAGGGCAGCCTTGTCTCCAAGCACAGAGCCTGTGAATTGGGCAGGAACACCTGGGCCTCTGTAGTTGGTGCCACCTATCTGACCAGTGTATATCTGGTAAGATTTTTCTTGGACCCAGTTGGCATAGTTACTTGTAGTAACAGCCCCAGTACTTGAGCCACAGGTGAGTTTGACTGTCCCTCCAGGAGATGTGGTGAGTGAACATTCTTGAGTCACAACAGACTGCGAAATGGCTCCTGCAAACAGGTGAGAAAACCAATGGTCAGTAGCAATCAGAGACAAGATGTGCACCATTACATACCCACCCTGGCCCTGACTCCCTGACCTGTGCAGTGAGCCAGAAGTGTGATCCAAACAGAAGTCCAGGCCATGACTCTCAGTTCAGGTCTGTTCTTTTCAACATTGCTCAGCACAAGACTGTGTCAGAGTGCCTACTATATATAACTCCTAACAAGGGGGACAGTTTTGTATTAATGCAAATGGGATCCTCTTTCATGATAATTTTATACTGTCAGATGAAGGTTGTTGAGCTGACACAAGTTATTGATCAAATAAAGGTCAAGAGTATTGCATTACTGTTCAGGTGCCTTCGCTTTTCCAGAGACAAAAGTGTCTTCTGTCTAGTGTCCTAGAGGGACATCAGCAGTGTAAGCCATGCTCCACCAAGTCTTACCCTACTGACAGTGAGAATCATTGGAAGATGCAGGCCAATGTAAAGGAGGGAAAAAGGAGAAAGAGTCAAAATAAGTTAAAGAGCTCAGTTAGCAAGGTAAGGATGGGAACATGACTTGAACTTCAATAGTTTCGTCATCACACTTTTCACCTCATGCAAGATGATTGTGTATAGTATAATGAGTCTAAATCTGCAATATCAACTCACCATGATGCCTCATTACACAAGCACGTGTAAGAATTTGTGAATGAAATGACAAGAGTGGAAGGGGGCAGGGCTTTAA
>NC_051073.1:74604023-74693401 GCF_004664715.2 Peromyscus leucopus | reverse complement strand
GGGCGCTCGAGCCCCACGTTCGGGCGCCACTTGACCCATCCAGCAGGCCAGGTTATTCGAGGGTCTCGAGGAGGGACCACCTGTGAATCAATGAGGGGTGAGAGGGAAAGGAGACCAAGCGCGTGAAGAAAGACAAAGTCAGTCTGAGTTGCGTCAAGGTCTCGTTTATTGACTGGGTGTTAGAGCTTATAAACAGGGCTTCAGGTAGAGAGGGGGAGCAAGAGAAGTGAGGAGAGGACAAAGAAAATTCCTAAGGGAAGGTCAGCAGGAGGTCGCTTTGGTCCCAGGCCCCTGCAGCTAGCTGATTTAGTACAGGCTCCAAGAAGTTTATTTAGTCCTACATTCCTAGGTTAGACTAAAAGCCTCCTATTTACACAAGGCTTGATAAATCATGGAAGGTAACACAGGTTCAAGACACAGCTGTCCGGAGTCAGTCCCCAACACGTTGATCTCTAGGAAGTCTTTAATTTCTTTGTTTATTTCTTCCTTAACCCATTGGTGATTCAGTTGAGCATTATTCAGTTTCCATGAGATTGTAGGTTTTCTGTAGTTTTTGTTGTTGTTGAAATCTAACTTTAAACAATGGTGTTCTGATAGAATACAGGAGTTTATTCCAATTGTTTGGTATGTGTTGAGATTTGCTTTGTGGCCAAGTATGTGGTCGATCATAGAGAAAGTTCCATGGGGTGCTGAGAAGAAGGTATATTCTTTTTCATTAGGATGGAATGTTCTGTAGATATCTATTAGGTCCATTTGAGTCATGACATCAGTTAAGTCCTTTATTTCTCTGTTAAGTTTCTATTTGGGAGATCTGTCCAGTGGTAAAAGTTGGGTGTTGAGATCTCCCACTATTAATGTGTGGGTTTTAAATGTAGTTTAAGCTTTAGTAATGTTTCTTTTACATATGTGGGTGCCCTTGTGTTTGGGGCATAAATGTTCAGAATTCAAACTTCATCTTGGTGGATCTTTCCTGTGATGAGTATGTAATGCCCTTCTTGATCTCTTTTGATTGATTTTAGTTTGAAGTCTATTTTTTGGATATCAGGATGGCTACACCCGCTTGTTTCTTAAGACCATTTGATTGGAAATTCTTTCCCAGCCTTTTATTCTTAGGTAGTGTCTGTCTTTGAATTTGAGATGTGTTTCTTGTATGCAGCAGAAAGATGGGTCCTGCTTTTGTATCCATTCTGTAAGTCTATGTCTTTTTATAGGTGAATTAAGTCCGTTGATATTAAGGGATATTAATGACCACTGATTGTTCATATCTGTTATTTTTGGTGGTAGCGTGTGTGTACTTCTCTTCTTTGGGGTTTACTGCTGTGGCATTATCTATTGCCTGTGTTTTTGAGGGTGTACCTGACTTCCTTCTGTTGGAATTTTCTGTAGAGCTGGGTTTGTGGATAAGTATTGTTTGAATCTGGCTTTGTCTTGGAATGTCTTGTTCACTCCATCTATGATGATTGAAAGTTTTGCTGGGTATATTAGTCTGGGCTGACATCCATGGTCTCTTAGTGTCTGCATTACATCTGTCCAGGTCCTTCTGGCTTTCAAAGTCTCCATTGAGAAATTGGGTGTTATTCTGATGGGTTTGCCTTTATAAGTCACTTGGCCTTTTTCCTTTGATGCTCTTATTATTCTTTCTTTATTCTGTATGTTTCATTGTTCAATTATTATGTGGTGAAGGTACTTTTTGGGGGGTCTAGTCTGTTTGGTGTTCTTTAGGCTTCTTGTATCTTCATAGGCATTTCCTTCTTTAAGTTGGGAAAGTTTCCTTCTATGATCTTGTTGAATATATTTTCTGTGCCTTTGAGTTGGTATTCTTCTCCTTCCTCTATCCCTCTTATTCGTAGGTTTGGTCTTTTCATGGTGTCCCAAATTTCTTGGACATTTTGGTCCATGACTTTGTTGGCTTTAGTGTTTTCTTTGACTGATGAAACTATTTCTTCTACTGTATCTTCAATGCCAGAGATCCTCTCTTCCATCTCTTGAATTCTGTTGGTTATATTTGCATCTGAATTTCCCGATCTTTTACTCAGATTTTCTATTTCCAGCATTCCCTCTGTTTGTGTCTTCATTTTTTCTATTTCCCTTTTCAGGTGTTGGACTGTTTCTTTTATTTGTTTCAATGCTTTTTCATGATTTTCTTTCAGTACTTTTTTGTTTTCTTCCAGTACTTTATTGTTTTCTTCCAGGACTTTATTGTTTTCTTCTAATTTGTTTGCCCTTTCCTCTAGTTGTTTATAGCATTCTTCCCATTTTTTTTGTCTTTTCTTCTACACAAGCCTCTTACCTTCTTCATGATGTTATTCATAAGGCTGTTTTCTTCTGCTTCTTCCAATTTTTGATGTTCAGGTCTGGATGTTGGAGGTGGGCTAGGTTCTGGTGATGCTGTATTGCTCTTCATTTTGTTGTATGTACTCCTGCCTTGATGTCTGCCCAACTCCTTGTGGTTCGTTCTTGGTCTTATCAGCACACTTGATTCAGACAGAGCTGACAGATTCAGGAAGTCTCTCTCTCTTGTCCAGTTGGGAGCTCTCTTGTCCAAAGGGGAACTCTGGGGCAGGATGGAAGCTCTTATCTAGACGGGAAGTCTGGGACAGGATGGGAGCTTTTGTCCAGACAGGAAGTCCTGGGTAGGTTGGGTGCTCTTGTCCAGAAGGGAAGTCCAGGTTAGGGTGGGAGCTCTTGTCCAGAAGGGAAGTCCAGGGCAGGATGGGAGCTGGGGGCCTGTCTCTAAGTCCCAGGAAGTGGCTGGGGTCTCAGGCAGATGGACATGGGGGCAGGGCGTGGAGGTTGCAAGGGCTGCTGGGGGGCTTGGAGAAGGGGATCCTTCCCTGTGGATCTAGAAGGGGACCTGCCCAGTGGCCAGAACCTGGGGTCAAGTTGGGCAGGTCTTCCCCAGAGTGGCTGGTGCCCAGGGATGGTGTCCAGGCTGGGCCCGGATACTCACCTCTGGTCCAGAAGGGAAGTTGGCAGCAGGATGGGAGCTGGGGGCCGGTCTCTAAGTCTCAGGACGTGGCTGTGGTCTCAGGCAGATGGGCATGGGGGCAGGGCGTGGAGGTTGCAGGGGCTGCCAGAGGCTTGGAGAAGGGGATCCTCCAGGTGGGGCTGGAAGGGGACCTACCCAGTGGCCAGAATCTGGTGTCAAGTTGGGCAGGTCTTCCCCAGAGTGGCTGGTGCCCAGGTATGGGGTCCGGGCTGGGCCCAGATACTCACCTCTGGTCCAGAAGTGGCTTTAGTGTTTTATTTGACTGATGAATCTATTTCCTCTACCATATCTTCAACGCCAGAGATCCTCTCTTCCATCTCTTGCATTCTGTTGGTTATACTTGCATCTGAATTCCCATTCGTTTACTCAGATTTTCTATTTCCAGCATTCCCTCTGTTTGAGTCTTCTTCATTTTTTTATTTCCCTTGTCAGGTCTTGTACTGTTTCCTTCATCTGTTTCATTGCTTTTTTCATGATTTTCTTTCAGGGCTTTATTATTTTCTTCTGCTTTATTTGTCCTTTCCTCTAGTTTTTTTTATAGCATTCTTCCCATTTTTTCTTTGCCTTTTCCTCAATTTTATTTGATTCCTTCTATATAAGCTTTTACTCCCTTCCTGATGTTATTCATAAGGCTGGTTTCTTCTGCTTCTTCCATTTTTTGATGTTCAGGTCTAGCTGTTGGAGGAGGGCTAGGTTCTGGTGATGGTGCATTGCTCTTCACTTTGTTGTATGTACTTCTGCCTTGATGTCTGCTCATCTTCTTGTGGATTCATTCTTGGTCTTATGAGCACACTTGGGCCAGATAGAGCTGACAGATTCAGGAAGCCTCTCTCTCTTGTCCAGAGGCTATCTCAGGGGTAGGATGTGTGCTTTTGTCCAGATGGGAGGTCTGGAGCAGGATGGGAGCTGGAGGCCAGTCTCTAAGTCTCAGGAAGTTGCTGGGGTCTTGAGCAGATGGGCATGGGGCAGGGCATGGAGATTGCAGGGTCTGCTGGGGGTCTTGGAAAAGGGGAGCCTTTTTGGTGGGGTTGGAGAGGATCCTGCAAACTGGCCAGAACCTGGGGCCAAGTTGGACAGGTCTTCCCCAGAATGGTTGGTGCCCAGGGATAGGATCTAGGCTGATCCCAGGCACTCCTCTTTTCTAGATGGTAGGTCCAGGGCAGGATGGGACCTGGGGGCCGGTCTCTAAGTCTCAAGAAGTGGCTGGGGTCTTGGGTGGATGGGTGTGGGGGCAGGGCATGGAGATTGCAAGGTCTGTTGGGGGTCTTGGAGAAGGGGAGCCTTTCTGGTGGGGGTGGAGAGGATCCTGCCCACTGGCCGGAACCTGGGGCCATGTTGGGCAAGTCTTCCCCGGAATGCGCACTTCACCTTTTTAAACAAACATTTATAATCATTATTTTTTCTTCTTTTGATAATTGTTTATTCTTTCTTTAACAATTTTATACATGTGTACAGTGTATCTTGATCATATTTATCCCAAACTTCCCCTTCCACTCCTCTATCCAATACTATTTACTGAAAGATTGTTTGCCTCTTGTTTTGGGCTCCACACAATATATAAATTATTTCTAAGACAGTATCAATATTTGGAATCAGGATATGCATCCCAAGGCTGGCAAGAATTGACTGTCCAACAGGGTAACAGATAAAAGTGCTCTACCCATGAACCAGAGCTAACATTCTCACAGGTCAATGAAAATCAGATATGGAGTTGAAATTCAGAGTTAAATCTAGAAGGAAAATGGCTACTGGGTGTATCAACAGGAGATGACTGGATGTGGAGAAACATGGGGATAGTAGAGCTTCCAGAATTCAGTGATTTGAGAGTCAGATTTGTCTTGGTGTGGACACAGATAGGTGCCAACCCCATCCAACATCCAGTATTCACAAGACAGAATAGTAGTATATCTAACCATCCATTGATACAGGAATACTTTTATTACCAGGGTGCCTGAGTGGATCCAGTAGTTTCTGTGAAAGTGGCTATACCTGAGAGGTGAGGAATTGGGGAGGGTAGTGACTGCATGCTGAGGTCTCAGGGAGGGGCCTGGCTTGTGACAGAACATTCAGAGCAAAACATGCACACAGATGTGGTAGTGGTGACAGAGTTAGAGACAGTGCTGAGCTTGACAACAAAGGAAAGTGGACATCTCTTGTAACCCTGGGGCTGGAAGGAATACAGTGAGTCCTCTGCTTGGTGACTCATCATGTCTGGCTTCTGCTGGTCATGTTAACAATGCTGACCATAGTAGATACTCATGTTAATGACTTCAGACAAAATGACATGTGTCCCCAGACTGTCTCCCCATGCCTTCTTGGGTCTCTCTAGTGTGTATTTTGTTATAGAACAAGCATTTTATTACTTTTTTCTTGGTCATGGGCTTTTTCATAAGTTAATACCACCTAGGAAGTATGCCAGTGAAGGACACTCAAAAGATATAGGGCACATGATTGTTGTGGGGATTTATTAAGGCAACTCCACAGAGTTCAAAAGGAGGTTTATTTGGGGGTAATTTATAGCCAGTAAAGGGGTTGGGTTACAGGATCTGTGAGAGGTGGAGTGCAGTACAGAAGTGTTCTCTGGATAATTCTGCTTGGTCTACCATCCAGCATCCAGGATCACCAGGAACCAAGAGAGCCAACACATCTGGACCAGGGATCTTCAGGGCTCTCATCTTGGACCCGCCCCAGGGGAAGGTCATAGGCAGGTGTGGCAGTTGCCAGAAGCCTCACTAGAGGTTGTAATTCCAGGTCAGAGCTGGAACAGCTACCCACTACATATGAACCCATGTTTTCCCCTCTCTTTTAATTAACTGAAACATTTTAATGAATATGTGTTCCATTAAGATGAGTTTGAGAATAGTGATAATCAACTTCATCCACAGGCTGCATTGTAATAGTGACCAAGTACCCTTATAATATCTGAGTAATCTTTGGACACAAACAAGTCACTGTTGCCCAAAACCCCAAGATAAATTTAGGTCAGTATGGCCCTGCAGGAGATTTCAGTTGGGTCTTTGATTCTCCAGGAAGCACAGAAGCAGAGTTCCCACACTGCAGCCACTGCTCTGGCTGCAGGAGAGTATGGCAGATGCTCCAGAGGATATACTGTGAGGGCAGCTGAGTCAGCACAGCTTAGCAGAGGGACCCTGCAAATAGTATGAGAATACATGCGGCCGAGACCAGAGTAGATGCTTCCATGGATTGCTGGACAAGATGGACAAGGCTGAGTGGGAATTGAGACCTGCTGATGCACATTCCTACCTGTGACCTGAGGGAAGAGCAGGAGGAAGGGCACAGTCCCCTCATGAGGGACACCACTCCTGAGCCTAACCATGGGTAGCCCTGCCTCAGGTCTCATGGTATCCCCTCCTACTGCCAGACACAGAATCTTTCCTGCCAAAGTGTTTACAACCATGATGACCTCTGCTCCTGTCTCAGCCTTGGTGCTGATGCTCAGCTCACATACATTTGGGAGGATGGAAGGTTATTTATTCACTGGGGACCCCACAGGAGGAGGTGCCTGCTGAGCAAGGTGAAGGTCTGCTTCTGGCTTAAGAAGATACAGCTACTGATTCCTAATCAGCAAGCAAAAGGCATATCCTCTATGCCAAGGTATTTTTTGAGTAAATGGTTCTTAGTTTACTGTAAACAAACTGTCCCATAGTGCCCCCTGCAGGTAACAAGGCTGTAGTTAGATTTTTTTTCTGCCTTGCCCACAGCCAGGACAAATCTCTATCATCCGCCAGTACCATAGCCGCTCAGACCCAACCAAGTAAACACAGAGACTTATATTGCTTACAAACTGTATGGCCATGGCAGGCTTCTTGCTAACTGTTCTTATATCTTTAATTAATCCATTTCCATAAATCTATACCTTGCCACGAGGCTCCTGGCTTACCGGCATCTTCACATGCTTCTTGTCATGGCAGCGGCTGGCAGTGTCTCCCTCTGTCTTCCTGTTCCCTCCTTTCTCCTCTCTGTTAGTCCCACCTATATTTCCTGCCTGGCCACTGGCCAATCAATGTTTGATATATGGACCAATCAGAGCAATTTGACATACAGACCATCCCACAGCACAAGGCCCACAATGTCTATGTTCATTTTGCAGCTCACCTGATCTCTTAATCTATTGAAATATCCATAGAATAATTTCTAAGTTCTGTGATTTTGACATGCTGTCTTTTATCTCTAGCTTCTCAGCACAACACTGCTATTCCCTGTGAGCTCTTTCTGCTGTGGATTATGTAAACATGAGCTGTTAACAGCCTTCCACCACCTGGTCCTCAGCTCTCAGAGCAGTTACATTGTGAGAGGCCTATCCAGGGCGGCCCTGTGCTCTGTGCTGTGGGTTTGCCGCTGGGAGGAAGCAGCTGCTGTAACACTGTAATGGGCTAATGAGCAACTGTACAGGGTCCAGTGAATTTGAACACTTGAGTTCTGAGACTTCAGAAAAAAGTCATAGTACCCTCTAGTGACTTCTTTATTCTCAGAGTTGGGGGTTTTCATTCATTGAACCACTGTTTATTAATTTTATCAGGCAGCTGTATATTTATTTCCCAAGCTGACTTGTAATCATCACCTTCCCTGTTTTAAATCTTTTGGTTTATAGGTATTTCTCTCATTTTAAAAAATTATTCATCTGTGCAGTGGTGGCACATGCCTTTAATTCCAGCACTTGGGAGGCAGAGGCAGGCAGATCTCTGTGAGTTCAAGGCCAGCTTGGCCTACAGAATGAGTTCCAGGACAGGCGCCAAAGCTACACAGAGAAACCCTGCCTCGAAAAAGAAAAAAAGAAAAGAAATTATTCCTAAAATTTTAGATTGGGAATTTTATCTACCCTTAAAGAACCCCAACTCAGTGGAACAATTCAAGAGTGGTTCTTTCACCAAAGACTGTTTCAGCACACAGTCAAGGATATTCATCACATCCTCATCTAGTGACTAATAAGTGGAATCAATTATAACTTGCAGTCAAGAAAATGATGGCAGGTGCTCCCTGTACTCATACATTTCCTCAGCTAAGTTTGTTCCAGTGGTGTGTGTGTTTGTGTGTGTGTGTGTGTGTGTGTGTGTGTGAAAGAGAGAGAGAGAGAGAGAGAGAGAGAGAGAGAGATTCTGTGTCTACTGTGATGGGGATTATATTTCTAATATTTTAAAATTACTGTATGTTTGTCATTGATGTATAGAAAGGTTATTTGATTTTGTGTTTATTTTTAATCATTCCACTTTGCTGAAATTTTCAACTCTAAAAGGTTCAGTGGAGTTTCAGGGTCCCTTATATAAAGAATCATCATCTGCAATGATGATGGGGTACCTTTTTTCTTTTCCCATTCTAGCCCTCATATTACCTTTGCTTCTCTTTAACTGAGACCTTAAGCACTAAACTGAATAGAAGTGGAGGTGTGGATACCCTTGTCTTTTTTATTATTAGTGGGAATGCTTTAAGTTCCCCCCCCCCATTTAACATGATCTTGACTTAATATGATTTGTTTTGTTTTGTTTTTGTTATGTTGAGGTAAATCCTTAGCATGTCTACAATTTTTTGAAATTTGTAATATTGGTCCTGACTTAATACATAATAGGTCTGAGAATAAGCCACATGAGCTAATTACTTAAACATGGGGAGGCCATAAGTACATTAGAATAAAACAATCCCTTCCAATCAATTGTTTCCATGATGCTATGAAGTTAGTGAACAGCCAGACACATCACAGAATGAGAGAAAAACTTTGCCTGATATACATGTCAGAAGAATAGTGTCTAGAATATTTGAAAAGATAAAATTAAACACCAAGAAGACAAACAAGCCAATTAAAAATGGGCTTTTAGATGAGTAGAAAGTTCTTAAAAGAAGAAATACAAATTGTTGGTAAATACTTTATTAAAAAATATTCAACATACTTAGCCATCAGGGAGATACATATTAAAACAAACTTAAGATTTCATTTCACTCTAGTTAGAATGTCAATCACCTGGAATATAAATAACAGCAAAGTCTGCTATGGAGGTGGTCTATATGCTTTTATTGGGAGTGCAAGGGCATACAGGTACTGTAGAGATCAGTCCTTGAAGGTACAAAAAAAAACCCCAACTACCATGTGTCCTGGCTATACCATCCCTGGATATACTCAAAGGACTTTATGTCTTATTACAAAGATACTTGCACAACCATGCTCATTGTCACCTAATTGCAATGGGTAGAACACAAAATTAACTTAGCTGGGAACAAGGACAGAGTGGGAGAGCAGGGAGGAAGATACCACGATAGATGAGGACATCATGGGAATAGGAAGAGGCAGGGTGGTGGGGAGGTTCTCAGGAATCCACAAGGATGACCCCATCTTTGTCTGCTGGCAGTGATCCAGAGGGTGCCTGGACTGGTCTACCATGGTAACCGATCTAGCAAATAACCTAGCTGTCATCATAGAGCCTTTGTCCAGTGACTGATGGAGGCAGATGCACAGATCCATGGCCAGGCACCAGGCTGAGCTCTAGGAATCCAACTGATGAGAGAGAGGAAGGATTCTGCAGGCGAGGGACATCGAGATCATGATGGGAGGACGTGCAGAGATGACCAGCCATAGTAGTGGAAGCCCATGAACTGTGGACTGGTGGCTGTGGAGCCCCCATGGGACTGGACTAGGCCCTCTGGATATGTAAGATAGTTGTTTGGCTTGAACTGATTGGGGGGCACCCACGCAAGGGGACAGGAATCTGTCCCTGGTGCATGGGCAGATTTCTGAGAATCTGGTGCCTGTGGTGTGATGCCTTGCACAGCCTTGGTGCACTAGAAAGGGGCTTGGACCTGCCTAGGCTCAGTGTGCTAGGATCTGCTGACTCCCCATGGGAGATCTTGATTTGGGGAATTTTGGGATGCGGGGTGACTTGGGAGAGAGGGCTGGAGGGTGGGAGGAGGGAGGAGGGGATATCTGTGGGCGATATGTGAAGTGAGTACAAAATTTCTTAATAAAGAAAAATGAAAAAAAGAAAAAGAAAAAGAAATAGAAGCCCTGAAGCATTGGAATAAATCTTCAGGACACTGAGCTTCACACTAAAGTTATAAGAATATAGGTCAAGTTCATATAGAACTGATGGGGGATGGTCCCTAAATCCACATCGGGAGTGACAAGATGATCAAGACATTCTGCACTGAGTTAGCTTGAGTTCATTGTACTCCACTTCTCAATTGTGGATGAGATGTGACAATTGCCTCAAACTCCTGCCTTTGTGACTTTCCCACTTAGACTGTAACCTTGAACTGTGCACCAAAATAAACCTGAGGATGCTTTAAAAAAATATTAACTTAGTTGTCTGGTAACTGACACCTAGTTAATGAAAGGGCCATACATGTAATGATGAAATGTTACTCAGTTATAAGAAAAAACTTAAATCATGACATGACCTTTGCAAGCAAATGCATGGAATTGGCAAAAAAAAAGTTACATTGAGTAGGGTCATTTGGGCTAGAAAGAATAAATGCCATGTATTTTCTTTCATAGGTGGATGCTAGCTTCAAAGCCTGTTTTTTATATGTTTATCCTGAAGTATATATGTGTGGTGGGTTAACTGAGACAGCCACCGAGATCAATCAAAAAACAAAACAAAGAAAACAAAAAGATAACTCATGCTAGTGGAAGTGTGGAATAAGGAGAAATGAACACTTATCCATTGCTCAATGGAGTACAAACTACCACCAATACTTTGTTCCTTGTACAGTCACTAAGGAATGCAGTGTGGTAGTTCTTGAGATGCTGCTAATAGATTTACCTCAAGATCCAGCAATGATACTCTTAAGCATATATCCAAATGATCCTTAATACTACTATAGACATATTTGCTCAACCATCTTTTTTTTTGCTGTTCTATTCATAATAGTCAGAAATTGGAAACAAATTACATATTCATAGATAGATGAATGCATAAGGAAAATGTGGTACATTTAGACAATTGGAAATTACTCATCTAAAAAACAATAAAACAACCCCTCCACAAAATCATGAAATAGATATAACCTGAAAAATCATCCTGATTGAGATAATCTAGACTCCAAATCATAAATATGCTATGTGTCAGGTATATGTAGATGTTAACATTTAGGTCTTTGATGAGATGGCTACACATCCCTTATTTAACCACGGAGGTTAGATACGGGACTGGGTGAATGGAAGGATCTCCTTTGGAAGGAGAAATACAATAGGGAGTTATGGATGGATGGCATGGGGGAACAAATGGAGGATCATATGTTTATAGGGAGTGAAGAGGTGGGCAACAGAGGGAATACATGGATTAATATCTAAAAGGAAAGGTCATTTGAAGGGTCACATGGGAACAATACAGTAGAAATTTCTTTATAATACACAAATGCACACACATGCACACATGTCAGATATAAGTGTGTGTGTGTGTGTGTGTGTGTGTGTGTGTGTGTGTGTATACACATGAATATCCAAATAACAGGGGAGACAAAGCCCTAACTAGATATTTCTACCCACCATATGAAACATTCAGTGCCTGGAATTGGTTACATCTATTCAAGTTGTTGACCAGAAAGGTCCCATTAGGACCCCCAGTAAGCCTAGGCTATTACCAAGGCTATTGGTAGCTCTCCACAAAATAATGTTAAGGCCTATTGCTGAAAACAACATCTACAAAACTCATTAAACATGGAGAAGTAGAGCTTGGGTCTACCTGAAGCCTTCACTCCTACTGACTGCAATTCCTGGTACTTGAAGGTACTCTGCACACTAGCAGAGGAGAAAGGTCAACACCAACCCAAAAGATCTACAAACACTTAGATCTACAATGGTGACCTGTCTAAAACCTAGACTGGTTCAATTATGGCAAAAATCTGTGGGGGTAAGTAATCATGGTCTGATTAAAATTAAGGTACAATCCATGAGATGGGACCCATCCCAGATACTGCCCGGGTGGCCAAGAAGCTGAGTCAGGATAGGCCATGGGATTCAGGGAAAACCCAAAGCTGCATAGTAATAAATATTTCACCTTCATCCATTCTGCTATACATACATACCTCTGTCTTTCTCAAACATCATCAAAGACACTTACTCCTACAGAAGAGGGGAACAAGTACAAGGACCCACAACTGGACAATGTGAAGAGTGTCTGAGAAATTGGAATACCCAGTACAAAGTGGGAGGTCTCCAAGAAACCTCTCCCCTCAGGATTCAGAGGAGGAAGAAAGGGTGTAAGAGCCTATGGGGATGGAGGTCACCAAGAAAACACAATAGGACTGATACACATATGAACTCATAGTAACTGTGGCACCATACAGAGGGCCTGCACATGTCTAAGACACAGTGACCATTCCTAATCCAGAAGTTATGACTTTTTTAGTACTGCTCACAAAGGAAAAACAGTTTTCTCGAATGTATTATCACTGGGTATACAGACCATAATTAAGACCAGCCCCCTGCAAAGCAGTAGATGGGAAACAGAAACAAAGTGATATTTTTGGAGGTTGTATTGTCTCACAATGCTTTGTTTAAAGTTTTTTTTTTTTTTTACTTTTTGCCTTGCAGATCATTTGCTTATGTTTCTGATTTTTTAATGAGTTTTCTCTGTGTGTCTCAGTGTCTGTGTTTCTTGTGCTTTTTATTTGGATTTTTTCCCCAAGCCCATAGGGTGGAGGATATTGGGTCAAACCAGTTGCCAAGGCATGCCATGCACCTAAGGTACTTCCTTATGAGCCAACCTGGAGTGTGCCTGAGGGCCTAACAACAGGCACTGTTAGGGTTCCTTTCACTGTCAGAGTTCCTGATTGTGCCCAGTCAATGAGGGATGACTACACAATGCCATCAGATTGAAACACAGCTTGGGTGCTGGGAGGAGGGTATATAAGGCCTTTTCTGTTATTCAATAAGTGAGTTTGCTATTTGCCTTCAACTGACTCCCTGTGTCTGTATTGTTGATGCCTCACCTTCTCATCCCATCTCCCTAGGGAACCTTTAGTGTCCAGCAACATCAGGAGCCATTAGGATCCAGCCACATCTGTTTGTTTATTTGTTTGTTTTGTCCTGTTATAGTTTATTTTTGTCTTATTTTATTTTATTACATTTATTCATATTGTGATGAGAGAAAAAAAGAAAGAGCTTGGATTTGTGTGGATGGGGAAAACTTAAGAGGAGGTGGGGGAGGGGGAAATGTAATCAGAATATACTGTATGAAAAAAGTCTATTTTCAATTTTAGAAAATAAAAAAATGAAAAGAAATTCCCTCAACTCAATCATGTGTCTGTAGATTTAACTTAACTCTCAAGATTACCTGTGGGAGCCCGTTCTGGGGTTCCTCGTGGCTTTACCCAGCAGGTCCGAATAGAGGATGATCAGGACCACGGGCCTGAGTGCAGGTGTCTGAGATGGTATGCACTTGGCTGTGCTGGGGGAGGAGGTCTTTTGCTCCACCCCTTGGCGTCTCTATAAAAACCCTGGACCAGAGACAGTCAGGGCCCGTTGGAATAGGTTCCAGGCCCTCTCGAGGCTATCCTTTATTTTCTATCTGTTTATCTCCGCAAGATTCTCCGCTATAAATCCTTCTATCTAATATTTCCTGCTGTTCGCACTCAAGAAAACTCTGGGAAGCTGTGGGGGTGGTGGGTAAATGCCCCACAGAATGGCGCCGTGAACAGGGACTAAAGAAAAAAAGGGACTAAAGAAAAAGGAAAAAAAAGGGACTAAAGAAAAAAAAGGGACTAAAGAAAAAAAGGGACAAAAAAAGGGGGGACTAAAGACAAATGAACAGGGACTAAAGACAAAGTAATAGGTACTAAAGATAAAGGAAAATAATAGTTTTATTACAGAGTTTTTGGTGAAAGTGCTGAGTCAGCCCTGCCAGTGGAAAGGCATGCCGGTGTTATGAAAAAAAATATATTTTATATATATATATTTTGGTGAGGCAGGGATTTTATCCTCGAGAGAAAAGGAAAGCGGACTGGAAGGATGTCCGATGCTGCAGCGAAATTCTCTTCTGTCAAAATTTTCTATCTTCTATCCCTTTCTCAAATTCTATCTGTGAAAAATAAGTAAGGTATAGGGTAGTAATATAGTTTAGGAAAAACTTAGAAGTGTAAGATTGTGTAGGAAAAAATAAGTAAGGCAACTAGACAGAAAAACTCTTCAATTTTCTAACTTTGGGGGGCTTTGAAAGCAAACTGGGAAAAAAATCTTTCTTTGGGCTTTTCGGGTAGTAAAAAAGCTCTTCTTTGAGCTTATGGGGAAGAAAAAGTTTCCTATGGAAGCTTTTGACCTGGGGACAGCTGAAATGCTAAGTCCAAGCGGCAGGAGAAAGTAATTTCTCCCTGAGGCAAAAATGGGGGGTGTAAGAAGTCAAAGTTTAAAGTTGGGAAGTTTTGGGAAAAGTTGGTCTTTCTCCTGGGGGGAAAAAATCTTTCTCTTAAACTCTAAAGCTTTTCTTGGAAAATTTGGGGGGAAAATCTCTCTAAAAAGCCTTAATCTTTCTCTTAAGAAAAACTAAAGCCTCTAACCTCTCTCAGAAAGTAGAATCACCTGAAGATATTAGTATGGGGACCACCTGTGATTAGCTCTAAGGGAAAACAACTTAAGACAGCAAAACCTCTAAGTTCTCTTTCAAGCTTTAAAAATCCTCCCTGCAATGCAGGAGGCTGGAACAAGTTTCTAAAAACTCCTTCTAAGCTCTGTCTCTTCAAGCTAGTAAAAGACAGTGGGTCAGAGTACCCTGAGGGAAACGCTTGGGAGAGTGTGGGTGAAGAGCTACAGAGAGCCCAAAAGGGCAGGAAACTTTACCAGAGAAAAGCAAAAAGCCAAGCTTTTCAGCTACAGCCGAGCTGAGGCATCAAGGGTTTTGTCTGAGTGAGTGTCTCAGAATGAAAAGGTGCTCATCATTGTCCTAATAATGCAAAGATCCCCTGAAGCAATGCGGGCTGTTAGCATTGTATCCTCACTTCTGACCAAAAACCCAGGGGCGACTGGCCAGCGTCTCTGAGTTGGAGTGCATTTTGGGGATACTAGGGTTCCTGTAGTTGTAAACTTCCTGGGGCACAGAGCTGAGGCAGGAAGGTGCAGGACCCAGGGGAAGATTCCTAATGAACAAACAAAGCTAAAGCCGGTGGGAACGGCACAGTTGTCCACTTTCCTACAAGTCCCAGGTTTGAAAGGTCCACAACTACAAAAAGAAATCTGAGAAAAAGCTTTCCTATAGAGAAAGGACCTTTCTGGGAAAACAGTAAAGCTGAACTGTGTCTGAAGCAGTTGTGCTGCTGAGTCAGAACGCTGTCTGGTGAAAGAGCCCAGCCAGGGCAAGACCGGACTATCCAGGAGTAAAGCTTTCTTTTCTGTCAGAGAAAGCACCTCTTTGAGAAAAGCTTTGTTTCAACTAACTCCCAATGAGATGAGGGAGTGTAGCCCTGAGGGGTGATTGCCTCTGGCATAAGCTCTGTCCTTGAGCACCCAGACAAGCAAACGCAACCCACTGGGGGACTGGGCAAGGTGAAGGCCTGATGAGGCAAAGCACCTGTTCTAATGGGAGTTTAGAAATGGTAAGAACCTCCCTTGTTAAATTTTTCAGTCTGTACGCAAACCACACAGACCCCGAAAACAGAAACGGACAAAAAGCCCCTTCCTTCAGTAGCAGGGAAAGCCGCCACTGTAGTGTTGGAAACTATTTCTGGGGTAGAGGGGATAAACTGAGACCAAACTGGAAACTGTCTGGGAGAAACAGAAGGGACAGATTCCTCCCCAGAAAATGCATGACCTGACAAAGCTGCTAGATTTTGAGGCAGATTCGGGGGGAGAACAAAAGCCCCTACCTCCAAAGGCAGCTAGCAGAGGAACAGAGCTGCAGACAGATAGCTGAAGCTCTGCATCTGGGGGGGAAGGAACAAGCAAAATGAGAATAAGATCAGTGGGAGAAAATCTCTCTGAAGGAGCTATGGAAAAGCTGTTGTATATGAACTTGTTTTTCACTGACTGGCTAAAACCAACACAAGCCCTGAGGAAAGTTGCTATCAGAAATGCCAGCCTCAATGCTGGTTAACGAGGCAGGTGTGGTTCTGATTCGGGGGCCAGTGTCTAATGAAGGAGAGACACCTGTTGAAGCCAGCTGAGGAGAGACCAGAAACCTCCCAATGTGCCATAGCTGAAAATGTAAAATGCTTGTTCAAATCTCCCATTGCAAAAGCAAAAAACTTTGTTCAAACCTCCCAGGCAAGAATTTGTAAGCAAGTCTGGTAAAAGAGAACCAGTTGACTCTTAGACCCAAAAAGAACTATGGGAAATGATATAAGGGACTGATATTATTATGGACTGATATAAGGGAAATGCATTCTGGGAAAGGTAGTTTTTCCACTAAAGATGGTGACATTGCCCTGAAACACTTTTGTCAGCTCAAAAATATGTTCATGGTAAACTTAAAATACAGCCTTTAAAAAGAATAAGGAGGAAAATCATCTAAGAGTTTAAGTGTCAGTTCCAATGAAAAATTGAAAGGATAAGGAACTAGGTGCTTCGCGGTTAGGGGCTCCGTTGGTAAAGTGCCTTATTTACCCTAATAGCTGTGCAAAGTTTTTACTGTAGTTGGATGACAAAAAGCTACCTATAAGAGCAAACAAGTCACTTTAAAATCCTTAAAATATCACCTAATAGCTGTGCAGTATTGACAAAGAGCTTTACAGCAGCTAAATACATTAATTTCACCCTCAGCGTAAAGTTTTTCAGTAGAACAAACCCAAAGTACTGCTGTGATAGAAACGTTTGTTTGAATTGAAGTTCTTAGGGGAGCTATTATGAATGTGGGTGAAGGGACAGCCTCTAGTTAAAAACCGTTTACCGCTGAAAGTGCATCTCTGCCAGTTCAAAAAGGCCTACTCGCAACTTCGGGGTGTGGCTTCATCCTGAGAATGTTACAATCCCCTAGCAACAAGTATCACAACTCTATAATGACAACACTCACTAAATCCCAGTGCTTTATAACAAAGCTAACTATAAACTGTAAACTTTAGAAATGATGTACGTACTTCCTGTCTAGTTAAGAGAATCTTTCTAATAGAGATGGTGATAATAATTAAGAGTAAGAAGTAGAAAGACGAAAATAAGACGTGAGTTTGTAGAAATTATTCTGTCTTGTTAGATCTGTGTTAAGAAATCTTTAGGTGTTTGCTAAGTTAGATATATGCTAATGGCAGCCTATATAAGTTTGTAAAATAGATCTATAGAGTTCCTTTAAGAATATAAGCTTGTAAGAAGTATCTAAGGTAGTCTTAAGACATGTAGTAATAAGCTTGTAAGATGCTAGTTGTAAATGTAAGTTTAAATAAGAAATAAGATGGAATGAATATAAGTATATAAGAATTAATAAGAAATATATTTGCTAAAGTAGTTCTATAGTTTCCTTAAAGTATAAATAAGTAGATGTTAATATGTTGTATGTGAGTTTGTAAAAACGTGTAAATGTTGAATATGAGTCTAAATGCTTTGCAAGGCAAAAAATGTTATATGTGAGTTTGTGAAAAAGTGTAAATGTTAAGTGTGAGTCTATTAATGTATATGGTGAAAACACCTGAGACACAGGAGATAGTGTCCTAGTAGACTGCAAGGTAGGCAGTCTGAATGGTTTCAAAAGCTCCAGAAGCCGCTAAGAAGCTAAGAATGGCAGACGCCAGAACCAGCACAAGGCATCCGCAGCTGAGATCCGTGGAATATCAACGCAGCACAGAAAAACCTGAGCTAACAGCAAAAACGATGCGGTTTAAAATATTACTATAACTAAAAAGGCCTGTCTGTGAGAACAAAAGTTGCAGAGATGCTTGTTTGAACAAAAATTAACTGCAAAGTTTCGTTGAAAAACGTCTCTTCATATTTGGAAGTGAAAGCCTGATACCAGAATTTTTCTTGTTTGAACTTTTTGAACTTAAAATGAGATTAAATTACAAAAACATTTTGGTTATGGATTTCTTCAAATTTGGAAGGCTAGTACCAATATTTATCATTTGAATTTTGGTACTTAAATGAAATGAACAATAGAGATTTCATTGCAATGGGACAATTTTGAGCTTATAGTAATGACCTAGGAAAGGTTTTCTGGAATTGGGTTAAAAATGGAACTGTTTAAATGAAGAAATGTATTTCTACTTAGAATCAAGATGTAATTTTGTGTATGCATATATGCTTTATTAACTGGTGATTTATGAATTGTTTTGTGGAACTGTTTATGTAAAAATGGAATTACTTATGGAACTGGTTTTGTGTTACAAATGGAACTGTTTAAACAGAAAAGTTTGGGTTTTCTAACTAGGCTTGAGATTTTGCTTAAAATTATAAAGAAAAGGGAGAGTTAATATTCCTTAGTCTATTTGATTTTAATTGTTGTTTGAGTGGATGAATGTCATGTTTTGTTAGTAAGAAATGCAAATGGGGTATACTAAGAGACTACTTTTAAAGTGTGTAAAGAGTTTTATTAAGAAACTGCTTTTGGATGTTTTGCTAAAAGTTTTCAAAGTGTTAATGGTTAGATTGAAAATATTGCTTTTCAATATGGGTTTGTAGGAATTGTATAAGTTTGGGTTCCTCTAACTAGGTTTGAGTTTTTGTTTAAAAATTATAAAGAAAAGGAGGAGTTATGAGGTTGAATTATGTTTGCAGAAATTATGTTTAACCTATTGATATTAGTGCACCATGGTTTTGTGGAGTTAAGGAAATATTTAAGTTTGATGTGAATACATCAAAGTTTTTCCTATGTTCTGTTAACAAGAAAATTCAAATGACTGAGTTAAAGTTGTAAGATGGAGAAAATTGTTAACTATATATAGCACCATATATACTAATTCTAATGGTTCTGTTAAGAGTTTGCTTTGAATTGTAAGATTGAGAGAATTGTGACTATGTATAGCAATATTTATGTTAACCTGTTAATGGTAATGATGAAGCTAAGGGATTCTTTAAGTTTGTAGTTGCCTTAAGAGTTTTGGTTTAGAAAGGGCTTGAGGCAGCTAAGACTGCTGTGGTCACCTTGGACCTAATTCAAAAGAGAAATGCCATTTATATCATCCTCTACTCCCATACTGGGAGGTGTAACAGCTATGGAGATTGCTGTAAGCCATTAATAGTTATTTTTTTATATATTAAGAAGGGGGGACCTGTGGGAGCCCGTTCTGGGGTTCCTCGTGGCTTTACCCAGCAGGTCCGAATAGAGGATGATCAGGACCACGGGCCTGAGTGCAGGTGTCTGAGATGGTCTGCACTTGGCTGTGCTGGGGGAGGAGGTCTTTTGCTCCACCCCTTGGCGTCTCTATAAAAACCCTGGACCAGAGACAGTCAGGGCCCGTTGGAATAGGTTTCAGGCCCTCTCGAGGCTATCCTTTATTTTCTATCTGTTTATCTTCACAAGATTCTCTGCTATAAATCCTTCTATCTAATATTTCCTGCTGCTCGCACTCAAGAAAACTCTGGGAAGCTGTGGGGGTGGTGGGTAAACGCCCCACAATTACCCATCTATAGCAAACTCTTGTTATCCTAATCAGAGTAGCATGCCTGTCTGTTCTGTGAACCACACTTTACTTCATGCATATGGCTATTTCATACATTGCCTTAAGAGTGATTGTTTGTATTTTCCTTGTTTTCAACGTCTATCACATAGTATCCTTTCAAGAAATACTGATTAATGTATTTATTTTTTTAAGACAACACAGAGAGAAGGTCCCTGTAGTTTCTGTGTTTGATCACTTGGTCCTCAGTTGGTGGAATATTTGGAGAGGATTGGGGATGAGGCCTTATTGGATGAGGTGTGTCACTGTTGGGCAGGTTTGTGGGTTCAAAAGCAAAGCTTTTGACAACTATTGCTCTCTGGCTCCTGCTTGTGAAGCAAGATGTGAGTTCTCAGTTACTGCTCTATGGGCATGCACAGATGACTCCTATCATGCACCCACCAAGAAGGTCATGAACTCTAACCTTTCTGAAACTGTAAGCTCCCAATAACTTAGTTCTTATTTTTCTTTCTCACAATAACTATTTTTATTACATTGCAATGATTAGGAGCAATATGGCTCATGCCAAAAATATTACAAGTTTCATATTGTGTCATAGCACATATGCCTATAAATATTTAAAAGTTAATTTTTATTAACAGAGTAATCATTTTTAAATTTAACTCTAGGTATTAACAATATTCCTTAGGTTGGCACAACCAAAGAATAGAAAATAATGGAATTACACTGCATATGCCCCAGATAACGGAGAAAAGAACAATGTAAAGTATGTGTTTCTGTTTACACTCTACAGAAACTGTTAAAATACATTCCAGCTAAACATGTTACATTAAGAAATATCACTAGCAAAGATTAACACTCAAAATGCAGAAGTGTTTTGAATATTAAGACAGGAGACATTGGAACTAGGAACCTGGACATAAAACAGCAAGTAGCCCATTCTGGTGGTTGTGGTTGCAGGTGGGTTGGTCTGAAACTGGTATTTCTGCACAGAACTTTATTTTTCCCAAATCCATCTAAATGCCAACCACTATCCCCAAAAGGCATTTCAAGATGTTAAACTAAACCATGAATGTGAATCTAATTAATAACTATTCTTTGCAAACTAATGTACTTCTTTAAAATAATTTTCATGTTTTGACAGAATTTTAAAACTAGCAAGTATATCAGTTCAAATTTTCAATGCAAAATTAATGCTACCCAGTGTTACACAGAATTTGTTAAGTACAAATCTACCTTTAAAGTAACTTTAAAAAATGACTATAAAATTATCAATTATGGAGAACAATTTAATAAATTTTTATTGTCTACAAAAAAATAAAACCTCCTCCAAATTTGTATTATTGTTTGTGGAAAGCAGAAAAAAAGTAGAATGCAAAATGACATGATTTTGTGCCACCTATAACTTTTGACGTGCATCACTCAACATGTGTGTATGTTAGGATGAAACTGTGTAATCATGGCAAAGTCTACCTGGCCTACAAAAGCTAGCATCAAAATTCCTGTGAAGTTTGACTCAGTCAATAGAACCGAGAATTCCTCACTGAATTATTTACTCAAGTTATAGCTGTCTGCTCTATTCTTCCCACAAACTTGCTAATACCAAGTACTGGTGTTCAACTTCAACAAGGACTGTAAGGTCATAGTTACTACTCAAAATTTATGTTTATTTCTAGGATTCTCTCTCTTTAAAATTCCCACAAACCCTTATATTATGAAAGTCTTACACAATTTGAAGTTACATACAGGTAATTGACACTACTTTAAACTCATGGTCCAGAAAGGTTAAAATTTCAACAGTCTTAAGTAAAAATCTGATTTTGTACTGAGGTTCCTAAGGTACACCTGTTCATCTGTGTAAAAAAAAAAAAAAAAAAAAAAAAAAAAAAAAAAAAAAAAAGGTGCTCCTAACTGTGTTATGGCTTAGTATCCAGTCAAAGAATGCTCTATGGACATGCAAAGTTTAGGAGAACATTTAAGAAATCATATTGATTTTGTTTCTTTTCTTTCAAGTAAGCAAAGACTCCTGTTTATTTGAACTCCAAGAAAACTATTTTAGAAGTCATTATCATTAGGCTTTTAAAATAATGTACAAATAGATTAGGAAATTTCTATTACTTTAGTAAGTAAAATTATATAAAGGAGGTTGATTCAAGAATTACTTTGGAATCATAGCAAAACAATTCTCAATGAACTGAAAGAAAACCATCTTTGGAAAATTAAAATAATATATTTAACACAATGGGGTCTGGTTAATTATCTTAAGATATGGGTAAGAAAGTCACAGGACAGTTTTGATGTACTTACCTAGGTGTGCAACCTTCATGGAGTTGTTCACAGCAGAAAAAAATCTTTAAGTGAGGAAAATTAAAACATTAAAAGAAAACCACACTAAGTCAGGGGCATGTCAAAGACAGTTGCTGCAGAGGAGTCCTCAAAGTACAGAATGGATGTGAAATATAAACTTAATCTCTTGAACAGTTTTGCCAGAGAGTAGCATGAAAATGATAATCTGTGTAAAAAAATATAAATTGTGCTATCAGTATGGGAAATGGCTATAAATTATCCAACAGTAAAGCTAGAGTCTTTGAGATGATTTAACATTAAATAGATAGTGATTTACCTAAAATCAGACTTCTAAAAAAAAAGACATCCAGTCCTCCTAGTTCAGTAGAATTTTCATCTCACTTCAAATATTTGAGGGAATGCTTAAACTCGACTGAAGGGATTATTCTGCGGCGAGCTCCTCGGCCAGCGAGGAAGATCGACCACCACGCGAGGATCCGTCTCAGAACACACTTTATTGGAGCGCCTCTTGATCAAGGGAGAGCGGGAGGTGAGGGGCCCCGAGGACTAAACTGCAGCTGCTTATATAGGGAATCAGGCAAACGTGCCGTACTGTGATTGGGTCCCACCAGAATGCCAGCACGGGGAGCCACGGGATAGGCTGAGGACATAAGGCCGATTACCATACTCGTGCATCATAGCCAAATATGGAGTTGTTTACAGCTAGGCTACCAGGAAGCCAGCGCCATCTTTGAATAGCGGCTCCCTACATCTCCCCCCTCTTTATTAATTAAGCCGCAGGAGAGAGTATAGGTCTGATTTCTGCAACACAAGTATTTCATCCGATCAGGTCCCCACCTCATGATGTGTTGACCAATCGAGGATGAGTTAACTGTGCATAATTGCCTGCATACCTTCCCGAGTGCAATGGACCAACCAGTCCCTGGGGTGCAAAGGCTATGCAAGTAACAATTGTCCACACACCTTCCCGTGTGCAATGGACTAACCAGTCCCAGGGGTGCAAAGGCTATGCGTGTAACAATGGTCCACATACCTTCCCAAGTGCAATGGACTAACCAGTCCTAAGGGTGCAAAGGCTATGTGACTCCATATGCAGTCAGACTTGCTCTCCTTGAAGGAAGGAAAATGTCCTACACTTCAAGTGCAGTGCACGAGCCTGGCATCCTGTGCTCAATAAAGCCAGATCTGGGGGGAGGAGCCACACTCCAGAGCGGCTAATGCTTGAGTGATAATGACCTTGTCCTTTTTAGTACGTGCTCGCAAACGGCAGATCAACCACAGACAAAACACGCATCCTCCAAGGCAGCATGCCAAAAATATACCCTACCCCCACCCATTCTAAACAGGGAAAAGGTAGAAGCAATCCAGGAGGACAGTCCCTCTGCCATGCTGAGGTCCACTCGGGTGGAGTTGATGGTCACCACCGCCACTCTCAGTTTCTCCAAGGTCTCTTCACATTCTCTGGACCAATTTCCTATAAGATAACTGGACAATTGTTTAGACAAATTTGCTGCTCAGGAACCATTCTGAAACTGCACTCTAGTGACACAAAACCAGGCATTCTCCACTCACAGCCCAATTGGACCAGCTGCCAAAGGATGTCAACTTGTTCTTGTACCAAGTCAATGCGCTGGTTAAGCACCATAATGCCACCTTTCAACTGTGCATTTAGGGAAGTAGAGGTATGAAGGATGGTTTGGAGCCATTAACTCCTTCCACCTGAAGAGGCTGAAGTGGCCAAGCCTGCATCTCTGGAGACAGGGACCAGCTGCAGCAGTTTGAACCTCCACTGCAAAGGTGATGCCTAGCACCTGGTCCCCAGCCAGCACAAGGATTCCCCATAACCTCTCTGAGAATGATTAGAATTCTCCCTTGTGCAGCTCTTGTGGTTGCAAGGACTGCTGCCGCTAGGCCAGCATTACTTAGTGGTCCCCCAATTTCCTGACAGGCTTTTAGCCAAGCTTCTAATCCCTTTCCTTTCCACGGGGTAATAGCTCTTCGACATTCTTTTGTGCTTTGCTCATATACTAATTGTTGAACCAGAGGCATAGCTGTTTCTACATCACCAAATATCTTTCCTGCTGCCTCCATCATTCTAGCTACAAAATCTGAAAAAGGTTCATTAGGTCCCTGAATGATTTTAGTCAAATTCCCTGAAACTTCTCCTTTATTTGGTAATGATTTCCAAGCTTTAGAATAAATCTCATTTATCTGTTGATAAACTTCAATAGGATATGCCGTCTGATTTACGGTCCATTGTCCTTGACCCAGTAGCATGTCAACCGTCCACTGTGGTCAGTTATTCTGAAGATTAATCCTAGCTTGTACCTGGGCTCTATCTGTAACTATAGATTTAAAATCCAGATACTGTCCTGTAGTTAAGCATGCTCTGGCTATTTCGAACCAATCTGTTGGAGTCATGGCCTGAGTAGTGAGCCTAGTCAATAATGTTAAGGTATAACTGGCCGTTACTCCATAGGCTCGAGCAGCCTCAACCAGGTCTTTTAATTGTTTATATGGCACAGGTTCATGATATCTGTTGTTCGTTTGCGGATCTTCAAAGACTGGAAACATGGATGCTAGCTGTGTCCAGGTGTCCCTCCTAATAAAACGACAACTTTCACCTGTTTGCAGGCACGAAGGTGTTGCTGAGGGTGGATGTGGTCCCGAAGGCGCCGTTGGTTCCACATTCACCCCAGCAGAAACATTATAAGGAGGGGGTCGCTGCCGCCCATATCTCTCTTTTTTATATTCAGCGGCAGCTTCCTCTAAATTTTCCTCCTCATCTGGATCCAATTCATTGTCAGCCTCTTTAGGCCTGCTTAAGTTCTCCCCTTTAAAGTCTAATTCTGAGAGACTATCCTGGTGCTTAATTAATGCCTTGTGTCCCTTTTTAATGATTTCCACATTGCGTTCTTCCTTGAGACATGCATATATGAAACAGCAAAGAAGAGCAACAATTGTCATAGGAATGAACACAAAAGCAAGCACAAACAGATTTATCCCAACCATCAGCATACCTGGAGAACTTACCGACATCATCGCCGTTCCTGGCGACTTACCGATGTCACCACCGTTCCTAGAGAACTCACCGACGTCCTCGCCGTTCCTGGCGAACTTACTGACGTCACCGTTCCTGGAGAACTCACCGACGTCACCACTCCCTGTGCTGAGTTCTGAATCCTCCTCGACCCCTCACCTGGTGTCCAAAGTTTCCGTCCCGTCCCGGGTTTCTTTCCCGGGTTTCCGTCCTTTCCCGGGTTTCGGCACCAGTTGCGGCGCGCTCCTCGGCCAGCGAGGAAGAACGACCACCATGCGAGGATCCGTCTCAGAACACACTTTATTGGAGCGCCTCTTGATCAAGGGAGAGCGGGAGGTGAGGGGCCCCGAGGACTAAACTGCAGCTGCTTATAAAGGAAATCAGGCAAACGTGCCGTACTGTGATTGGGTCCCGCCAGAATGCTAGCACGGGGAGCCACGGGATAGGCTGAGGACATAAGGCCAATTACCATACTCGTGCATCATAGCCAAATATGGAGTTGTTTACAGCTAGGCTACCAGGAAGCCAGCGCCATCTTTGAATAGCGGCTCCCTACATTATTCTTGCTGTTAACTTATCTATTTTTAAAGCATTACATAGATATTTTTGAATACTTATCAGATTAGGGGTGTAATTAGGGAAAGTTTGTTCAGACACAGTTAAGAGACTAGTCAAACCTGCAGTTTCAAATTTTCTTACTGCATTATTTTGAAGAGTTAATTGCCTTTTGGATTCCTACCCCCAAATCCCAACTGTTAAGCTTACACAGAAAACTATTGTAAACTCTGTCAGGGGCAGGGTGCTGTAATTTTGATAAACAAAAGCATTATTCTTGGTCTGTCAGTAGGACTGCTATGGGTGAGAATTCATTGTCCTAAGCATTCCAAACTCTTCTTTATCCCATTTTAACCAACCAATGCACAACAAATCCTGAAGGCAGCATGCACTGTAAAACCCGAATGATCATCATAGGTTTATGTAGGCCAGTGGTTATCAACCTTCCTAATGCTGTGACCCTTTAATACAGTTCCTCAGGTTATGGTGAGCCCTAAGCATAAAATTATTTTCATTGATACTTCACGACTGTAATTTTGAATCTTTTTTGAATTATAATGTAACTACCTGTGTTTTCTGATGATCCTAGGTGGACAACAAGGGGGTTGTGACCCACTGATGTAGGCCTAGCCTTCCAACATTGGTCTCTTCAAAACCTACTAAGCTATAACTGTCACTCATCATCTTCAGGCTCACAAGAATTAAAACTATTCTAATAACTTAAGTTCAAGAAAGACTTGAACTAAATTTGTGAGGGCTATCCTTCAGGGAGGCAGCTTCCAGATCAATGCCACTTTGTTAAACACAGGGTAACAAATAGCATCTCACTCTGATGTTCTAGCAGGCAACAAATGCAATGGCATTAGCTCCTATTGTTTTGAAGGTCTCTTGGAACACATTCAAAAACAGCACAAGGCAACGTTTTTCATACTTGCCACTGTGTGGTTTTAGTTAATCTATAGGTCCAGAGGTGCCTTATCTCACTATGTGGAGTAACCTCAATAAAACAACATAAATGTTTCTATGTATTTTTTAAGTAAGAATATAAAACAATGGGTATTGCTGTAGATTCTCAAACACTCTTACTGTTATTTTTGCCCCTAGCCCTCTCTTATGCAGTATTCTCCCTCTTCATTTTCTCTCACTATATAATACATTCCTCTCCTTCCCTATGTCTATAGAGTAGACCCGTCATTTTGCAGGACAAGGCCCCCTACTTTTATTTTTCCATTTATAGCACCCATGTCTTGCTATTTCCCTCTCTAAAACTACGTCTCCTCCCACAACACCCCATTTCTACTTTCCTGGCTTCTATCATTACTCAAGGTTAAACATTCAAACCAAGAAGACTGGGATCTAGGATTTACAAGTAAGAAGAAACTTAAGGCATTTGTCTATCTGGACTTGGATGACATCACTAAGTATCCAGTTCCACTGATTTGTTTGCAGACTTCATTTTTCTTTACAGCCAAAAAGATTTCTATACTTTTATACCACATTTTCATGATCAGCTAACCGCTGCTTTCATTTATTAGTTATTGTGAATAGAATGGTAATGTTCAAGTATATCTGTGGTGAGACATCAAGTCTTCTCAGAAAATACCAAGGAGTGATATAGCTCAATCATATAACATATCTAATTTGATCTTTTTGAGAAATTTCCACACAGATTCCTGAGTGGCTCCACAACTTTACAACCTTGTGAAAACTGGATGACTAGTTCTTCCCCTTCATATTCACCAGCATTTGTTGTCAACTATGGTGTGCATCTGACGATTTTCTTTGGTAGTTTGACACTTTGTTCTCTATTATTTGGTAAAAACATGGAATACATTTTCTGAGTGAACTTTTTCATTATCTTTTACATTAATAGTGTGTAAATATTATAAGGTAACAAAAATAACAGAACTGACATTTTCTATCACAAGCTACAGTTTATGCCTACTTCCCCATCTGCCTGTATCACTGTGATACACATTACTTTCCCAGATGGCACAGTAATAGTCAGCTTCATCATCTGCTTGTAGCTCAGAGATGTGCAAATGTGCAGCATTTTGGGAGGTATCTTTGGATCCAGAGACTCTATCAGTGACTCCAGGCCCCAGCTTCTTGTCTGAGTCTGAGTAGTAGCGCAGGACAAACTGAGGTGAGCTCCCCTGCATCTGCTTGTGCCAGAAAATGTATTTACCAGCAACACTGATGCCACTCCTCAGGGTGCAGGTGAGTCTGGCTGTTGATCCAAGAGCCTCAGAGAGGGAGGGTGGTTGTGTCACCATAGACTGAGAAAAGGAACCTGCAAAAGAGGACACCACAGTGAACAGCAGAGCTGAGGTGCAAATTCTTGGGGATCTGAACCAGAATGGACTCACTGAGTTTAGGAGTCCTCCCCACTACTCTTAGGCCTGTTCCTACCTGTACAGAAAGATAGAATCATGAAGACAAGAGGAGTCCAAGCCATGGTAGACACAGCACAGCTTCTTCTTAGACCTGGGTCTTCTGTCTGGGTTGTCTCAGTATCTCATCTCCAGGGACTTCTTAGTAGAAGAGGGGCTAGTCATGCAAATGAGTTCTCATTAACACCTTCTAGTGGTTGATTCGCAGTATGAATTCTTGAAACTGGCAATCCAGGTGAAGTAATTTACTTTTTCCCATGGAATATAAAACAGGTAGTAACACAGACATGCCCATGTGCAAAAACCTCTTTCAGATCCACACTAGGACAGTTGCTGATTCCTCACAAAACATGGAAGACTCAGTCATTGGTTCCCATGTCCATTAGGGTTACCACATGTGGGTACCTGTCCTCCTGAAACTCCAGAGAGAGATCAGCACTCTCCTTTAAGTTACAGAGCAACCATCACCTTTCACAATTGTTCAATATATCAGTTCTGCTGTGGCTTCTTGACCTTATATTTCAGACACATGACAAAAATACTGAGTGTGGTAATGTGTTCTGGTAGAGGCATCACTGATGCATAACTCTGATGAATGTGGACAGGCAAGGACAGTATCTATGAAGACATCCCAGGAAAGCTTGTGAGCCACCCAGGAGTGGAAGAAGACAGTGTAAGTTCTTGGATAAATATGCATTACATTTTTCTTGTTGATGATATTTAGACAAAATGAAGTTGGTTACATCTGGCTGGGCAAACACTTCTAAACCTTGAGGAGAAGTGGGTGTGTAGAAAGGGACATTGATGGATTGAGAAAGAAAATCTCAGTACTGATGGGAGATGAGGGAAAGAAAAGTTTAGTTTTATAGTATTTGATGTCAATTTTGAGAATTTAGTATTTCTTAAGGGACTTGTTCTTAGTTGACACATAGGGGTAGCCAAGGAGATATGAGGGATGGATGTCTGACTTTTATTTTATTTTATTTTACTTTATTTTATTTTATTTTATTTGCATCATTGTGTGCTAGACACAGTAGCACTGATTTTGATGCTCAAGATTCAGGTAAGTCAGCAGAGTTAGCAGAGTTGCAGAGGGCAGGATGGTGGACTGGAAAGGTCACTTGCAGTAAATAGGTACTAACAGATGACAGGTGAGGTGCTGCTGTGGGAAAGTGTTGAGTGATCTGGGCACAAGAGCAGACATAGCAAGTGACACCACAGCTCTTAGGCCAGTTTCTACTGCTGCAAAGAGAAAGACACAGCTCAAGAGAGAATAAGTGGACACAGACCCCTTATCTCCATAGGGAGTCTAGGTTGCCCCAGGCTTCCTTCCCCACCTCTGCATAGAAGTGGCTTTTTCTTCATATATGTTTCCACTGTGGCTGCCAAGTTTCTTAGTGAGACCTACTGCTGGAGCTCAGTTCACATGATACAATGTAGAATATTAGGCAAAGTCACACAATATCAAGTTTTTTCTCATATGTGGAATCTGGCCAATAATATATGTATTTACATAAACAAACATATGGGTAGATAATAACATGAAAAAAAGATGATAATAAAGGAGAATTTAAGGGGACAGTGGTAGACTGAATAGATATGATTAATGAAAAAGAACATAAGGCTGAATGTTTTTCTAGTTCTAATTCTGTCATAGAAATTTTGGTTTGGATGGTGGATAGCCACAAAAAATATATTTGATACAAAAAGTGGAAAATATAATGTGACACTTCACAGCTTTTGTTGAAAATGCCTTCTGCAACTATATAGAACTTTGTTTAGTTATAGCATATCAAATAAAGAAAGCTAGCTCCTCTTCCACAAGTGATTCATTTGCTTGAGCAGGTGTGTAGAGTTGTATTCTACCTAGCCTTTCCATTTGTTATTCAGGTGGTTGCCACCCCAAAAGAGGTGCTTTGGGGTGATCTAGCTTATTTTATAAATTTTTAGCTTTCCTAAGAACCAGGTAGTGTAGTTTGTTGACCAAGCAAAGTTCCTATTACTCCCTCTGGCCTTCCTGTATCTCAGAACTAAAGAGAGTGGGTGCATCTTCCCTAGACAGCAGCAGCCACTTCTATCTTCTGGGCTTGTGGCAGGATGCTGCATTGTGCCTCTTCATTCCTCTATATATTGACAGCAACCACCCTCCTCCTCCTCTGTGGAGAGCCTGGCTGAGGAAGTGACCCCCACCTCTGACAGGTTTCCCACTGCATAGAACCCTTCATAGTACTGACTCGATATAATTTCCTCCTCAAGCCAAAAGAATTCTGCATACCATCTTAGTATACATTCAACACACATTTTATCAGAGTAGGCAATGCAGGGAAGGAACTTCTTTTATGTAGTACTGTCTCTCTAAAATGTGCCCTACCACTGACTTGACATACAGTTGCATATTTTCTTAATCCCTTAATGCCTTAGCTCCTTCTCTCCACAGCTTGATTCACAGATAAGTTATCTACCCACACAGTCTTTAGTTTTACAGTATTTCTTCTCCTCTACACTGTTCATTTCTTTTCCTACTCCTGCCATCTTTCTTATCTTGCAGCTCTACTGTATTTTTACTCAAGCTACAATACCTTCTACAATTGCCCACCTCAGAATAGGGCTCCAATCTAAACAGTCTGATTTATTCCCTGAGAGAATCAAACGATGCATGAGAATCATTTCATGAGCCCAATTCATGGTGAAGACACCCAGATTTTGCTTCCTAAGTCCAATGGACTGATTATTTCTGGGTACTCCTTCTAATCTGTCCCTGGGATTCTAAGTGCAGGCTGGCTCCATACACTTACCCCTGTTCCTGGAGATGTATAGGCCCCTCCTTTTACTTCAGACTGGGTCTGATTGAGAAGTGGAAAGACAACACATGGATAGGGTGTGGGTTCCACCTAGTGGCAGGAGAGAAAAACCTAAAAGTGAAGGGAAAACAGAAGAAAAGCTGGGGAGAACTAGGCAGGTGCTTGACCATATCAGTCCCCTGAAGACATCTGGGGTGTGACTGATAGGTTCCCTTCCTGACAACAGTGAGCCCATTTGGGAAGTCACAGCACCCTATCAGGAGTCTAAGTTTAGTATGAATTGTTCCTTAATATGATTTTGTAAATGTCAATTAAGACCTTGGGTAACCTAGTTTACTGTTACATAGAAAAACAGTACTGGTTTGAGAAACACACTATTCTTTTATTCTAGAAGATTGGTGACTATAATGGTGGTCATTTCTAGGGAAGAATTTGTTACTGGATTGGAGGTAAGAGTGGGTTTTAGCAGTTAAGAGTGCTTACTGTTCCTGCAGAGAAGGTAAGTTTGATTCCCAGCACACATGCCAGATAGCTCAGATCTGTTGGAGCTCACCAAGGTTTCCTAGTGGCTTTACCCAGCAGGACTGCATAAGATGTTGATTGGACCACGGGCCTGAGTACCAATTGTTTGTAAAGGTCTACACTTGGCTGTATCTAGCAAAGGGGAGGTCTTTAGCCCCTCCCCTTGGCATTGTTATAAAAACCCCATTAGAATAAAGTTCTGCACCAGTGGATGAGGATCCAGGCCCACCTGAAGCTATCCTGCATTTCTCCCTGTTTCTCTCCCCTCTTTATTACTAACTAAGTCTCTTATCCCTCATTCCTCAACAACCTCTGGGGTAAATAAATGTGGGTGCTGGTCTCCCACACAGATCCTTCTCTAATCCCAGCTCTAGGGGAACACATGGCCTCTTCTAGCCTCCTCGGATACCTACACACATTTGCAAGCACATGTACACACACACACACATACATACACACACACACACACACATTTGTAAAGATAATTCTTTAAAAGAATCAAGTAAAAAGTGTAGCTTCAATATAAATGTCAAAAAAATGTAAGAGGTATTTGTGGGAGTCAAAGATTTAGAAAAAAATTCTTCCTGCAATTAGCAAAAATTAAACTGAAAATTTTGTCTACAACACTGAACAAAGGAAATAAAAACAATTCTGTTTCTCACTCCTAAATTGTGAATAGATGCAAATATAATACCTTTGCATTTAAAAAATATTTTGTCATTTTTGGTTTATAGTCCTAAGATATACATTTACTAATTCTATTATACACATACACATTGTATAAAACCCACCTTAGCTTCTGATTAAATGTTTTGTGCATACAAAATTTGAAAATGAGTCTTAAGACTAAGACTTAAATGAGCCGGGCAGCAGTGGCACACACCTTTAATCCCAGAACTTAGGAGGCAGAGCCAGGCTGATCTCTATGAGTTTGAGTCCAGCCTGGTCTACAGAGCGAGATCCAGGCTAGGCACCAAAACTACACGGAAAAACCCTGTCTCAAAAAAAAAAAAAAAAAAAAAAGAAAAAGAAAAAGACTAAGACTTAAATCAAGACTATATAATTGAGGTTTGTGAGCACAGAAACTTCTGCAATGTGCACAAAATTCAGAAAATAATGAGAAACATAGTCACATAAGAAATAGCACTTATGTATGTTATAGATGAAGAAAACTTCCTCAATTACAGATCTGTTCATGAGTAAACAAAAAGGTAATATTGACAGCCAGGATCTGGATTCTGCAGGTATCTCTGATATCCCTACCAGCCTTCTATAACACACCCAAAGCACCATGGGACAGAAAAATAATCTCCTTCCTGTGTGTCTGAACAGGACATGGAAAAAATATTGAATGACCTGAGATTCTGCATATTGAAGAAAAAGTCATGGCAGCATCAATCCAGTACAATGTCAAAGCAAGAAAGAGTAGCTTCCTGTGTAGTTCTTACGTGATACTGGCAATTTTGCCATGCTTCATCTTTGAAAGACCATGTTCATGGTAGACTTAAGTGGCATTCATTACTGTGGCATGCTGTCCAGTAACTTTACATTTTCTCCAATAGTTTCTCAGATACCTGATACTAAAAACTCAAAGTTTCTGCCATTAATAGGCACATCAGATACATGGACCCGATATTGTAATTCTGCTCACCCTATGGGGATGTCATTATAAAGAGAATATAAACCTGTAACTTCACCCCTCTTAGTGGTTACAGTGAAAAAGTATCAGGTTAATGTAGAATATAGTTGGTAATGCTTTGATTAAGTATTTTCTTCTGTGCTCATTATTGAGGTAGTCTTGTATTGTAGTAGCATGGTAGTGATCCTTTGGAATTTCATATATTTCCTTAAAGAAGAAAATTACTAAGGTTACTTCATACAAGGATTTCACTTTGATTCACATATCCTATATATAACTGATACACACACATAGTCAATATCAATATATAGATTGACGACCATCTGCTGTCTACATATTAGGTCTAATGTAAGTGTGAAAACATACCTGCTTAAATCTTCAACTTCATTCTTAGAGAATCCCTTGTCTAACACTTAAGGATTTGTAGCATTGGGAGAACCTAGCAATAAAGAAGAAGATATCAAATTGTATATGCTGAGACTAGGTTGTTGACATGGAAAACATTTAATTTTTGAGTCTTTTCAATTTCTGAGACTAAGTAGGTATTGTCCTAGATATTATTTTGTTGGTTGACATATTCCTCCTGGACAATGACACCACAGGGATAAACGAGGAAGCATAAAGCAGAGTTAAGTTCACTACTCATGTGGCCAACAGGACTGAGGAACAGGAAGTAGATCACAGGGAAGCACTAGGGTAATACTCCACAAAAACATTACAACCTGTGCAAGTGTGTGGAAGGCAGTAGTGATTTCTGAATGACTTGATCTTGTGAACAGCACTGTCCTGTCAAGATCAGCCCATCACCACCCCCCCCCCCCCAGATGATATAAGTATGTCAATGAGAAGTATTTGGGGATGAAACTGTTTCTTCCAGGGAAGGAATTGAAGCAGGATTAAAGGAACATGGGTAGGCAAGGAAAGCATAATCAGGCTTCCTGAGACTGTCACTTCTTCTTCCCAGGAAACTCTTCAAGGGGAAAGAGCTAGATAAGCAAAACACAATTATCAGGGGGAAGGGACACTCAGGGACCCTGTAAAAGCCCTAGGCCTGCTTCTATTTAAGAGACTCCTGGTATTTTCCCATCCTGAATGAATAAAGCTATTACTTTCTCCTTCTCCAAAACTTGGTCTATTGTCCCTAGCCATCTAGTTCTTTGTCCATTCACTCAATTCTTTTCCCAATCATTCAAATTTTTTTTGTCCATGCCAAATAATGACCTTGGCAATTCCCTAAAAAACTTCCAGCACCTCAGTAACTTTTGAGTCTCTTATCTAGGATTGGAGATGACCTCGTCTCAAGGTACTATACCTGACTAAAAATTATAGAAAAGGTTGTGGAAATAACCATGACCCATGTGACACTCCAGGGTCCCTTTTCACAATTGTAGACAATCTTCTACAATTACCTGGCAGGGAACACAGTCAGCCCACACTCCACTGGGAATATGATGAGTAGGGACTTGGGCTCTGATACAGCAGGGTAAACGGTGGTTTCAATCTCTAGAACCAGGCAGGGCAAAGGCTTGAGGAGCCGTTCTTCAATCAAGAGACTTGGTAAGCAAGACCTCACAGAACTGAAAAGTTTACAGGGAAATAAAGTATCAGAGAGATTCCATTCCCAATACACCTGGGAGAGATCCACAGTGAAGCTTACTCTTGGTTGGATACCTTCCTTATCCCTCTTATCCCTCATCAGGCTCTTGGCTGTTTGACATGTGAGTAGCTAAATGGAGGCACTTGGATGAAGGGGGAGGAAAGATAATAGCAATAGCCTGGCTTTAGAGTTGTAGGTGGGGCTCAGCATTAAAAGGAAACACACACAATAACCTGGATTCCATCCTTACCACTGCAACATTCAGGCAAAAGAAGAAATAGAGAGGACCCTCTGTCTAACATCATAGTTTTCCCAGATCCAGTAACAGCCAGATGCAGAGATGGATCAGCTTGTTTGTCTTGGAGGCTGGAGCTAAGGGCACTACTGGGCAGTAATGCCTGCTCTTACTACCTACTGTTTCTAAGTCTGATTTTCTCTCCTCTTTTCTCCTTGCTGTCTGCTTCCTTTTCTATCTCTTTTAAGCACTGAGCATTCATGCTTTTTTAATGTGTCATGGGAAACATTGCCTACAGAACATGTTTTGAGCGTTGCACATTTCACAGGCAATATAAGATTAAAAAATCAGTAAAGTCATGGGATATTAAAAATGGATACATATTATGCAATCATTTGCTGGCTTGTTATCAGCTCAACTTCCATCTTATAGAATTCAGGACAGTCAGTCTAAAGAATGGTGACACTCAAAGTGATCTTTCCACATCAAATAATTAAGATAATTCCTCAGGTCCATCGAAAAGTAGGCATTCTCCACATTGAGACTCTCTTCTTAGGAGATACTATATTGTCAACTAAAGCTTGTCATCACAACATTATTATCATAAAATATGTTGAAATAAAACATTTTGTAGCTTTAGACAATAGCTTTTATGGCCTTCTCTCTAGTAACAGAACATGTACTCTGAGCCTAGGGAGATTTAGCCACATGTAAGAGGACAGCAGTTATAAGACTATACCAGGGTGTTTGTGTTCTACTTCCCTATCTGCATGTGTCAGTGTGAAACTGGCTACTGTACAACAGAGCACAATAATACACAGCCTCATCCTCAGGCTGTGCCCCTGTGATGGTGAAGGCAGCCTTGTCTCCAAGCACAGAGCCTGTGAATCGGGCAGGAACACCTGGGCCTCTGTAGTTGGTGCCACCTGTCAGACCAGTGTGTACCTGGTAAGATTTTTCTTGGACCCAGTTGGCATAGTTACTTGTAGTAACAGCCCCAGTACTTGAGCCACAGGTGAGTGTGACTCTCCCTCCAGGAGATGTGGTGAGTGAAGATTCCTGAGTCACAACAGTCTGTGAAATGGCTCCTGCAAATAGGTGAAAAAACCAATGGTCAGTAGCAATCAGAGACAAGATGTGCACCATTGCATACCCACCCTGGCCCTGAAAGACTCCCTGACCTGTGCAGTGAGCCAGAAGTGTGATCCAAACAGAAGTCTAGGCCATGACTCTCAGTTCAGGTCTGCTCTTTTCAAGATTGCTCAGCACAAGACTGTGTCAGAGTGCCTACTATATATAACTCCTAAAAGGGGGCAGTTTTGCATTAATGCAAATGGGATCCTCTTCCATGATGATTATATGCTGTCAGATAAAGGTTATTGAGTTGACACAAGTTACTGATTAAATATTTTTAAGAATATAGGTCAAGAGCATTGCATTATTGTTCAGCTGCCATTGCTTTTCCAGAGACAAAAGTGTCTTCTGTCTAGTGTCCTAGAGGGGCATCAGCAGTGCAAGCCATGCTCCACCAAGTCTTACCCTACTGACAGTGAGAATCATTGGAAGATGCAGACCAATGTAAAGGAGGGAATAAGGAGAAAGAGGCAAAGTAATTTAAAGAGCTCAGTTAGCAAGGTAAGGATGGGAACATGACTTGAACTTCAATAGTTTCTTCATCATACTTTTCACCTCATGCAAGATGATTGTGTATAGTATAATGAGTCTAAATCTGCAATATCAACTCACCATGATGCCTCATTACACAAGCACATGTAAGAATTTGTGAATGGAATGACAAGAGTGGAAGGGGCAGGGCTTTAATTCAAATGGATCTCTGAGCAACACTGGAGGTAGGAAGTATTTCAAAAGCAGTCCGTTATACAGTTAGCATCACTTTCTCATATGACTTATCATTCTGCTCAAGTGTGCTAATTCATTAACACATAGGATTATTAATGCAAGGTGGAATTATTCATGGTTCAGATAACCCAAGTGTGTGTAAAGTAACAAAGAAACTGTAGCTTATCTACATAAAAATGCCCTGAACAGAAACTAGGAAGGATCAAGTGCATGTCCTCACCAACATATAACTGTGTTTTTAAATCATCTTGTCAGGTATTTGAAGATTGTTATTTCAGAAATTAAGGGCTTGTTTCTGATAAGATGGGATGAAGTTTCAAGCAACAAACAGATAACTAAATCCATTTTTTAATGAAAGAGCCAATCCAAAGTTTCATTTGTTAAATAATAATAATCATATATATACACCTTTACATGTATATGCTATATGTGTTAATATACTAAAAAATAAGTGATTATATAAATTATGTGTATGTATACACACATGCCAAAATTTGTATCTAACATAGGTATATATTTTATATAAATTCCAGTCCAATAAATTTATTTTAAATATATTACAATGATGTAATTCTTAAAATGATATTAATAACAAGTTCATATTGAAAAATCTTCCCAAAAGATTATTGATTGAAGCTGGGCAGTGGTGACCCACACCTTTAATCCCAGCACTCAGGAAGCAGAGGCAGGTGGATCTCTGTGAGTTTGAGGCCAGCCTGATCTACAGAGCAAGTTCCAGGACAAGCTCCTAAACTACAGAAAGAAACCCTGTCTCAAAAAAAAAATTATTGTTTGAAATATGTTTATTAAAACAGAATAAATGATGAAAATCTCTTACCTTTTGTTTTGGGTTCCACACAATATAAAAATTAATCTAAGACAGTATCAGTATTTCGAAACAGGATGTGCATCCCAAGGCTGGCAAGAATTGACTGTTCAACAGGGTAACAGACAAAGGTGCTCTGCCCATGAACCAGAGCTAACATTCTCACAGATCAATGAAAATCAGATGTGGAGTAGAAATTCAGAGTTAAATCAGGAAGGAAAATGGGTACTGGGTGTATCAACAGGAGATGACTGGGTGTGGAGAAACATGGGGATGACAGAGTTTCCAGAACTCAGTGATTTGAGAGTCAGATTTGTCTTGGTGTGGACACAGATAGGTGCTGACCCCATCCAACATCCAGCATTCACAAGATAGGAAAGTAGTACCTCTAACCACCCATTGATACAGGAATAATTCTATTACCAGGTGTCTGAATGGATGCAGTAGTTTCTGTGAAAGGAGCTACACCTGAGCAGTGAGGAGGTGCGGAGGGTAGTGACTGCATGCTGAGGTCTTGGGGCGGGGCCTGGCTTGTGACAACACATGGACACAGATGAGGTAGTTGTGACAGGGTTAGAAACAGTGCTGAGCTTGACAGCAAAGGAAAGGGGACATCTCATGTATCCCTGGGGCTTGAAGGAATACAGTGTGGCCTCTGCTTGGTGACTCATCATGCCTGGCTTCTGCTGGTCATGTTAACAATGCTGACCATAGTAGACACTCATGTTAATGACTTCAGAAAAAATGACATGTGCCCCTGGACTGATTATCAAGTCTCCCTTTGTCTTCTTGGGACTCTCTAGTGTATATTTTGTTATAGAACAAGATTTTTATTAGTTTTTACTTGGTCATGGACATTTTCATAGCTTAATGCCTCCTAAGAAGTATGCCAGTAAAGGACACTCAAAAGATATAGGGCATATGAATATTGTGGGAATTTATTAAGGCAACGCCACAGAGTTAAAAGGGAGGTTTATTTGGGGGTAATTTACAGCCATTAAAGAAGTTGGAATACAGGTTCCCGGAGAAGTGGAGTGCACTCCAGCAGTGTTCTCTGGAGAATTCTGCTTGGTCTACCATCCAGCATCCAGGATCACCAGGAACCAAGAGAGCCAGCACATCTGGATCACAGGTCTTAAGGGTTCTCATCTTGGACCCGCCCCAGGGGCAGGTATTAGGTAGGTGTGGCAGTTACCAGAAGCCTCACTAAGGGTAGCACTTCCAGGTCAGTGCTGAAACAGCTACCCACTACATATGAACCCATGCTTTTCCCTCTCTTTTAATTAACTGAAACATTTTAATGAATAAGTTTCAATTAAGATGAGTGTGGGAATAGTGATAATCAACTTCCACAGGCTGCATTCTGAGGATGATCAATACCAATGTAATGTCTGAGAAATCTTTGGACACAAACAAGTCACTGTTGCCCAAAACCCCAAGATAAATTCAGGTCAGTGTGGTCCTGCAGGAGATTTCAGTTGGGTCTTGGATTCTCCAGGAAGCAGAGAAGCAGAGTTCCCACACTGCAGCCACTGCTCGGACTGCAGTGGAGTGTGGCAGATGCTCCAGAGGATATACTGTGAGGGCAGCTGAGTCAGCACAGCATGGCAGAGGGACCCTGCAAACAGTATGAGAATATATGCAGCAGATACCAGAGTAGATGTTCCCATGGATTGCTGGACAAGATGGACAAGGCTGAGTAGGAATTGAGACCTGCTGATGCACATTCCTACCTGTGGCCTGAGGGAAGAGCATTAGGAAGGGCACAGTCCCCTCATTAGGGACACAGCTCCTGACCCTTATCATGGGCAGCCCTGCCTCAGGTCTCATTGTATCCCCTCCTCATTCCACACACAGGGCCTTTCCTACCACTGTGTTTCCATCCATGATGGCCTCTGCTCCTCCCTCAACCTTAGTGCTGATGCTCAGCTTACACACATTTGGGAAGATGGAGGGTTATTTATTCACTGGGGACTCAACAGGAGGAGGTGCCTGCTGAGCAAGGTGACGGTCTTCTTCCAGTCTGGAGAAAATGCAGCTACTGATTCCTAATCAGCAAGCAAAAGGCATGTCCTCTATGGTCCTTAGTTTACTGTGTACAAACTATCCCATAGTGCCCCACTGCAGGTAACAAGACCCACAGTCACTATGGCCAAGAGTCTATGTTCATTTTGCAACTTACCTGATCTCTTAATCTATTGAAACATCCAGAGACTAATTTCTAAGTTCTGTGATTTTGAAATGCTGTGTTTTATCTGTAGCTTCTCAGCACAAGACTGCTGTTCCCTGTGAGCTCTTTCTGCTGTGGATTATGTAAACATGAGCTGTTAACAGCCTCCACCACCTGGTCCTCAGTCTCAGAGCAGTTACACTGTGAGAGGCCTATCCAGGGAGGCCCTGTGCTCTGTGCTGTGGGTTTGCCCCTGGGAGGAAGCAGCTGCTGTAACACTGTAATGGACTAATGAGCAACGGTTCAGGGTCCATTGAATTTGAACACTTGAGTTCTGAGACTTCTGAAAAGGGTCATAGTACCCTCTGGTGGCTTCATTATTCTCAGGTTTGGGGTATGTCAGTCATTGAAACACTGTTTACTCATTTTATCAGGCAACTGTACATTTGTTTCCCAAGCTAACTCATAATGATCACCTTCCTTTTTTTTAATTGTTTTGGTTTATAGGTATTTCTCTCATTTTTGAGAAATTATTCCTAAATTTTTAGATTGAGAATTTTATCTACCCTTAAAAGAACCCCAACTTAATGGGACAATTTACATGTGGTTCTTTTGTCAAAGACTGTTACAGTACACAGACAAAGACATTCATCATATCCTCATCTAGTGATAATAATTGGAATCAGCGGTAACTTGCAATCAAAATAAGGATGGCAAGTGCCCCTGTAGTGATACATTTCCTCAGCTAACTTTATTCCCATGGTGTGTGTGTGTGTGTGTGTGTGTGTGTGTGTGTGTGTACTAGGAAGGGGAATATATTCTCCAATATTTATAAATTGCCATATGTTTGTCATTGATTATAGAAAGGTTATTTGATTTTGTGTTTATTTTTAATCATTCCACTTTGCTTAAATATCAGCTCTGGAGTGTTCAGGGTCCCTTATATAAAGAATCATCAAATGCAAATAGGGATACCTTTACTTCTTCTCCCATTTCTAGCCAACTTATTATGTTCTCTTGTCTTGCTGCTTTAGCTGAGACTTTAAGCACTAACCTGAATAGTGTGGGTTTGTAGAGACCCTTTTATCCTTCTTGACCTTAGTGGGAATGGTTTGCATTTTCACCCATTTAACATGATTTTAGGAGTTGACACTAGGAGTTTTTGTTTGTAATGTTGAAGTATACTCCTTTCATCCCTAGCATCTCTAGATCTTTCTGAAATCTGTAATGTTTTTCCCGACTTAATATGTAACAGGTCTGAGAACTAACCACATGAGCTAATTACTTAACCATGGGAAGGACATGAGCACATTAGAATAAAAGGATCCCTTTCAACTAATTGTTTCCACTATGCTATGAAGTTAGTGAACAGACAACCCCACCACAGAATGAGAGAAAAACTTTGCCTGTTATATGTGTCAGAAGAATAGTGTCTAGAATACATGAAAAGGGAAAATTAAACACCAAGGAGACAAATATGCCAATTAAAAATGTGTCATTGGATGAGCAGAAGGTTCTCAAAAGCAGAAATACAAATTGTTAGTAAACACCTTTTTAAAAATTTCAACATATCCAGTCAGGGAAATGCGTATTAAAACCAACCTAAGATTTCATTTCACTCTAGTTGGAATGTCAGTCATCAGGAATAAAAATAACAGCAAACGTTGCTATGGAGGTACTGAAAGAGAAAGGTCTATATGCTTCTATTGGGAGTGCAAGAGCACATGGATACTATAGAGATCAGTTCTGAAAAATGCAAAATAAAAAATTCTACCCTGCATCCTGGCTGTACTATTCATGGATATACTCAAAAGACTTTATAGCTTACTACGAAGATGCTTGTGTTGTCCCTTTAATTGTAGCTTCCCTCTAAGCCACAGCTCTCCAAATCAGCAACTGCAACTCCACTGCTACCAGCAGTGGTGAGTCCATGGGACTGTGTGCAGCTGGAGGGAATTCTCTTCCCTCAAGCTCCGACTCTTGCAAAGCTACACCAGAAACTTAACTGAACCTCTGTCCCTCCAAGTAACTAAGATTCAAAGGTAAAAGTGGAATTCTGCTCTTCAGAGAGGCTGAATAGCAAGTACCTCACCTGCTCTCCTTGCTCTCATCCTCCAAAAAGCTCTCCACCTTCTCCTCACCCCTCCTTATAAACCATTTTTCATCTGGCTCCTCCCTACCACTTCCTGCCAGCTAGTTACACTCAGTCTTCTGACCGAAGGTGAACTTTATTTAATCAAACACATCTTTCCATCTGAAAGGATAAACAGCACAGGTTGTTTGGCAAAGAGTCACGGGCCATGGCTACCAGAATTGGAATGGACTTTATTGGAATGAAGAGGAGATAGGAAGGAGAAGCCAGGCCTGGCAGAGAGGAAACAGAGAGAGAATCCAGGAAAATATGGCACCGCCTTATAAAGGCCAGAATGCACCTGCACACACAGGTTCAAGTGCAGAGGTCAAGCAGTCACATCAGTGCGACAATGTGACCAATTAACCATGGGGATGGGTCACGCAGGATGTATGACCTGGAAATGACTAGGCAGAGATGACTAAGTGTCCCACTGGGCATGGACGACCATGGGGTGAGATTGGAATTCCTATCACCATCCTTAAATAAATGTTTCAGACCCTCTGAGACTGCAACTGTTCCCTGAGACAGAGCCTGCCAGCACCCGACTAGACTAAGAGGTGAATCTTCATCCTCATACCCGAACACCACAGCCCCTAGGTTTGGGCCCAGGAGCACAATGCTGAGCCCCTACACCACCACCCATTGCAGTTCCAGTTTCAAGCCAGTTGGCAGCCAGACCTCCTGCAGACAGGCCAGACTACAACCATCCACCATCAGACTCTGTAACCCAAGCCTCACCTCCACCAAATCCCACCCACCCTCCCAGACTGCAACTGTTCCATGAGACAGAGCCTGCCAGCACCCAACTGGACTAAAAGGCCAGTTGGCAGCCAGACCTCCTGCAGACAGGTCAGACTACCACCATCTACCACATGGTAAGACTATAGCTACTCTCAGACAGAGCCCACTAGTGCCAGTTGGACTAAGAGCTGCTCCCTAAAGAAAAAAGTCCATCAGCATTGACTAGACCAAGAGCTCCCACTTGATCAAGAGTATCAGTCAGACCAAGAGAGGGTCCCTCAGACATAGACACCGCTTGTACCAAGTGGAGAAAGAGATGGGTAGACGCCAGTGCAAGAATACAGTCAACAACATAAAAACCAATATGTCTCCATCAGAACCTACATCAGCAAGACGTGAACATCCCAACACAGAAGAAACAGAAGATATCTACCATAAAAATGCCTTTAAGAGAATATTAGAGATCTTAAAAGAGGAAATGAAAAATTCCCATAAAGAAATGGAGGAAAAGTCAAACAAAAAAATGGGGAAAATCATTAAATCCCTTAAAGCAAAGAGAAAGCAATGAAACAAGTGAGGGAAACAGTTCAAGATTGCAAAACTAAAATGGAGTCAATAAAAAAGACAAAAACTGAGGTAAAGCTGGAAGTGGAAAATCTGGGTAAAGATCAGGAACTTCAGATGCAAGTAAAACAAACAAAATGCAAGAGATGGAAGAGCGAATCTCTGGCATTGAAGATATGGTAGAATAAATAGATTCATTAGTCAAAGAAAACACTAAAGCTAACAAAGCCATGACCCAAAATGTCCAGGAAATTGGGGACACCATGATAAGACCAAACCTAAGAATAATAAGAATAGAAGGAGAAGAATACCAATTCAAGGGCACAGAAAACATATTGAACAAAATCGTAGAAGAATACTTGCCCAACCTAAAGAAGGAAATGCCTATAAAAATACAGGAGGGTTACAGAACACCAAATAGACTGGATCCAAAAAAATGTCCCCTCACCACATAATAATCAAATCACTAAACATACAGAATAAAGAAAAAATATTAAGAGCTGCAAAGGAAAAAAGGCCAAGTAACATATAAAGGCAGACCCATAAGAATGACACCTGACTTCTCAATGGAGACTCTAAAAGCCAGAAGGTCCTGGACAGACATTATGCAGATAATAAGAGACCATGGATGCCCACCCACACTATTATACCTAGCAAAACTCTCAATCAACAGAGACAGAGTAAACAAAATATTCCATGGTAAAACCTGTTTAAACAATATCTTTCCATAAATCCAGGCCTACAAAAAGCACTTGAAGGAAAAATCCAACCTAAGGAGGTTAGATACACCCATGAAAACACAGGCAATAGATAGTCCCATATCAACAAATACCAAAGAAGGAAAACATACAACACTATCACCAAAAAATAACAGGAATTAACAATAACTGGTCATTAATATCCATCAATATCAATGGTCTCAATTCACCTATAAAAAAGACACAGGCTAACAGAATGGATACAAATACAAGATCCAACCATTTGCTGCATACAAGAAGCACACCTCAACTTCAAAGTCAGACACTACCTCAGAATGAAAGTCTGGAAAAAGACTTTCCAATCAAATGGATTTAAGAAACAAGCTGGTGTAGCTATCCTAATATCTAATAAAATAGACTTCAAACTAAAATCAATTGAAAGAGATTGGGAAGGAAACTACATATTTATCACAGGGAAAATCCGACAAGATAAGTCTCAATTCTGAATATTTATGCCTGAAATACAAGGGCACTGACGTTTGTAAAAGAAACATTACTAAAGCTTAAATCGAACATCAAACCCCATACACTAGTAGTGGGAGACTTCAACACCCCTCTCTCACAAATGGACAGGTCTGTCAGACAGAAACTTTGGAACCTTCTCCAAAATTGACCAATGCTTGGTCACAAAGCAAATCGCAACAGATACAAAAAAATTGAAATAACCTCCTATGTTTTATCAGATAACCATGGCTTAAAGTTAGATTTCAACAACAACAAAAAGTAAAGAAAGCTTACAATCTCATGGAAACTGAATAATGCCCACCTGAAACACCAATGGGTCAAGAAAAAAATAAAGAAATTAAAGATTTCCTAGAATTCAATGAAAACTAATGTACAAAATACCCAAACTTATGGGACAACATGAAAGCAGTAGTAAGAGGAAAATTCATAGCTCTAAATGCCCACATAAAGAAGTTAGAGAGGGCTGGAGAGATGGCTCAGAGGTTAAAAGCACTGGCTGCTCTTTCAGAGGTCCTGAGTTCAGTTCCCAGCACCCACATGGTGGTTCACAACCATCTGTAATGAAATCTGGTGCCCTCTTCTGGCCTGCAGTCATGCATGCTGTATACATAATAAATAAATCTTAAAAAAAAAAAGAAGTTGGAGAAATCTCACACTAGTGACTTAACAGACTTAACACAACTGAAAGCTCTAGAACAAGAAGAACAAAGTCACCCAGGAGGAATAGATGCCGGAAAATAATCAAATTGAAGGCTGAAATCAATAAAATAGAAACAGAAAACAATACAAAGAATCAATGAAACAAAGAGTTGGTTCTTTGAGAAAATCAACAAGATAGATAAGCCCTTATCCAAACTAACCAAAAAGCAGAGAGAGAGCATCCAAATTAACAAAATCAGAAAGGAAAAGGGGGACACAACAACAGACAATGAGGCAATCCAGAGAATCATCAAGTAATACTTGAAAAACCTGCACTCCACAAAATTGGAAAATCTGAAAGAAATGAATGATTTTCTGGATATGTATCCATACCAAAGTTAAATCAAGACCAGATAAACTATTTAAATAGAACAATAACCCCTAAGGAAATAGAAATTGGTGAAATTATTTTGGCCACTCCATGTAGTTAAAAGGATATTTATTTAATGGCGTAACTCACAAATTAAGTGATAGGTAGGTCGCAGGGTCTGGGAAAGGTGTATCACAGTCCAGCGGTGTTCTCTGGAGCTCTGCTCGGTCCACCTCCAACGTTCAGGTTGCCGGCACAGAGAGAGCGCACAGAGAGAGCGCTGGCCCATCCAGCTCTCAGGTCTCCAGGTGCCTCCCCTGGTCCTGCCTCGTAGGTGTGACAGTTGCCAGAGTCTCAATCGGGGTTGGAACTTCCAGATCCAAACTGGAATGGCTACGCACTACAAGAAATGGTCATTAAAAGTCTCCCAACCAAAAAAAGCCCAGGACCAGATGGTTTCAGTGCAGAATTCTACCACATTTTCAAAGAAAACCTAATACCAATACTCTTCAAATTGTTCCACACCATAGAAACAGAAGGAACATTACCAAATTCCTTTTATGAGGCTACCGTTATCCTGATACCCAAACTACACAAAGATGTTTGAGAGAATATAGACCAATCTCCCTCATGAACAATGATGCAAAAATACTCAATAAAATACTGGCTAACTGAATCCAGGAACACATCAAAAAAATTATCCACCATGACCAAGTGGGCTTCATCCCAGGGATGCAAGGATGGTTCAACATATGAAAATCTGTTAGTATAATACACCAGGTAATAAACAAACTGAAGGAAAAAAATTACACATGATCATCTCATTGAATGCTGAAAAAGCCTTTAACAAAATCCAACACCCCTTTATGATAAAGGTTCTAGAGAGACCAGGAATACAAGGAACATACCTAAACATAATAAAGGCAATTTGCATCAATCCACAGACAACATCAAATTAAATGGAGAGAAACTCAAAACGATTCCACTAAAATCAGGAACAAGACAAGGCTGTCCATTCTCCCCATAGTTATTCAGCATAGTACTTGAAGTTCTAGGCAGAGCAATAAGACAACAAAAGGAGATCAAGGGGACACAAATTGGAAAGGAAGAAGTCAAACTTTCATTATTTGCGGACAATATGATAGTATACATAAGTGACCCCAAAAATTCTACCTCAGAACTCCTAGAGCTGATAAACTCCTTCAGTAAGGTGGCAGGATACAAGATTAACTCAAAAAGATCAGTAGCCCTTCTATATTCAAATGAAAAAGGGGCTGAGAAAGAAATCAGAGAAACTTCACCCTTTACAATAGCCACAAATAATATAAAATATCTTGGGGTAACTCTAACTAAGCAAGTGAAAGACCTGTACGATAAGAACTTTAAGTCTCTGAAGAAAAAAATTGAAGAAGATACCAGAAAATGGAAAGATCTCCCATGCTCATGGATAGGCAGGATTAACATAGTAAAAATGGCAATCTTACCGGAAGCAATATACAGATTCAATGCAATCCCCACCGAAATCCCAACACAATTCTTCACAGACTTGGAAAGAACAATACTTAACGTTTATATGGATAAACAAAAAACCTAGGATAGCTAAAAGAATCCTGTATAATAAAGCAACCTCTATTAAGTAATAAAACAGCTTGGTACGGGCATAAAAACCAACATGTGTACCAATGGAATTGAATTGAAGACCCTGACATTAATCCACAAACCTATGAACATACGATTTTCAACAAAAATGCCAAAACTGTACCATGGGGAAAAAAAGCATCTTCAACAAATGGTGCTGGCATAACTGGATGTCAACATGCAGAAGATTGCAAATAGATCCATATCTGTCGCCATGCACAAAACGCAAGTCCAAGTGGATCAAAGACCTCAACATAAATCCAGTTACACTGAACTTGATATAAGATAAAGTAGGAAGTAATCTGGAATGAATTGGCACAGGAGCCCACTCCTAAATATAACACCAGTAGCACAGACACTGAGAGAAATAATTAATAAATGGGACCTCCTGAAACTGAGAAGCTTTTGTAGAGCAAAGGACATAGTCAATAAGAGCAAATGACAGCCTACAGAATGGGAAAAGATCTTCACCAACCCCACATCTGACATAGCGCTGATCTCCAAAATATATAAAGAACTCAGAAAGCTGGACTTAAAATACAAAACAATCCAATTTAAAAATGGGCTACAGAGCCTAACAGAGAATTCTCAACAGAAGAATCTCAAATGGCTGAAAGGCATGTAAGGAATTGCTCAACATCCTTAGTCATGAGGGAAATGAAAATCAAAACAACTCTGAGATATCACCTTACACCTGTCTGAATGGCTAAGATAAAAAACCCTGAAGACAGTTTATGTTGGAGAGGATGTGGAGCAAGGGGAACACTCCTCTACTGTTGGTGGGAATGCAAACTTATACAACCACTCTGGAAATCAGTATGGCAGTTTCTTAGAAAATTAGGAATAAGTTTTCCTCAGGACCCAGCTCTACCACTCTTGAGTATATACCCTAGGAATGCTTAATCTTACCACAAGGACACATACTCAACTATGTTCATATCAGCATTATTTGTAATAGCCAGAACCTGGAAACAACCTAGATGCCCCTCAACTGAAGAATGGATAAAGAAAATGTGGCACATATACACAATGGAGTACTACTCAGCAGTAAAAAACAATGAAATTTGCAGACAAGTGGATGGATCTAGAAAATACCATCTTGAGTGAGGTAACTCAGACTCAGAGGGACAAACATAGTATGTATTCACTCATAAGTGGATACGAAATGGGATGGAAGGGATGGTCAGACTGCAACTGACAACTCCAGAGAAGCTAGCTAACAGGAAAAGACCCCAGAAGGGACACATGGATGACCCTGTGAAAGAGAAGTGGATGAGATCTACATGAGTGGAATGGGTGTGGGGCATGGCAGAGAGCAGGGAATGGATTATGAGAACATAGGGAAATGGACTGTTTGAGCTAGAACAGGGACCGAGTAGGAGGGCAGGGAGGAAGATACCATGATAGATGAGGACATCATCGGGATAGAAAGAGGCAGGGTGCTGGGGAGTCTCTCAGGAATCCATAAAGTTGACCCCACCTTGGTCTGCTGGCAGTGGTCCAGAGGGTGCCTGGACTGGTCTACTCTAGTGACCAGCCTAGCAAATAACCTAGCTGTAGCAGGAATCTTAAAGGTTCTTACTAATAAAATCAAACCTGAGCCAGATATTGGGGTGAACACTGGAAGATCAGAGAGACAGAACAAGCCACAGCTATCTCACCTTGCCAATTCCTCAGCTGGTCCTGTTTCCTCAGGTTGGAAGCTTCTGAGTCCTCATCCAGAATGAATCCCAGCTGAATTGTGTTGCTTCAAAGCCTGAAAGCTTAACCAGCCAAAATGCTTAACCAGGCCAAAATGCTTAACCAGCCAAATGCTTAACCAGCCAAATGCTTCTAGTTTCTGGTCCTCATGACGTATATACCTTTCTGCTTTCTACCATCACTCCCTAGGATTAAAGACTTGCTTCCTGGGATTAAAGGCATGAGTCACCATGCCTGGCTGTTTCCAATGTGGCCTTGAACTCACAGAGATCCCAGATGTGTTTCTGCCTCTGGAATGCTAGGATTAAAGGTGTGTGCTATCACTGCCTAACTAGTGGCTGTTCTGTCTCTGACCCCAGATAAGTTTATTAAGGTACACAATATTTTGGGGAACACAATACCATCACACCTAGCTGTCATCATAGATTCTTTGTCTAGTGACTAATGGGGGCAAATACAGAGATCCACGCCAGGAACCAGGCTGAGATCCAGAAATCCAATTGACGAGAGAGAGGAGAAATACTGCAGGCAAAGGATGTTGAGAACATGATGGGAGGATATGCAGAGATGACTGGCCACACTAGTGGAAGCCCATGAACTGTGGACTGGCTCCTGTGGAGCCCCCATGGGACTGGACTAGGCCCTCTGGATACGAAAGCCAGTTCTTTGGCTCGAACTGTTTGTGGGGCACCCAGGCGGGGGAATTGGGATCTTTCCCTGGTCTATGGGCAGGCTTTTGGAACCTGGTGCCTGTGGTGTGATACCTTGCACAGCCTTGCTTGGTGCAGTGGGAAGGGGCTTGGACCTTCCTTGGCTCAGTGTGCTGGGCGCTGCTGACTCCCCACGGGAGACCTCGATTTGGGGGATGTTGGGATGTGGGGTGGCTTGGGAAAGAGGACTGGGGGTGGGAGGAGGGAGGAGGAGGGATCTGTGGCTAGTATGTGGAGTGAGTAGAAAATTTCTTGATAAAGAAAATTAAAGAAAAAAAAGAATATTAATAGCATCATTAAGGTTGATATGGTTATAGCCATGTCTGTTCTCCTTTTGTTGTTTTAACTTGTGAAACTTTTTAAAATAATGTATACAACTTCAAATATTTTTATATGTTATTTATTTAATTTTCATACAGTACATTTTGATCATGATTTTCCCCTCTTCCAACTCTTCCCAGAGCCTTCCGACCTTCCTACCTACTCAGCTTTATGTTCTTTTTCTCTCCCACAAAAAATAAAAATAAAAACAAAACAAATCAACAACAAAAACAAATAAAGAAATGCCAAAACAAAACAGAAACAACAAACAAACAACAACAACACTGCAGACTTTGTTTTATATTGGCCAGCTACTCATTTTTCAACCATTTAGTTTCCTTCATTTTTCATCTCATTTTTATTACTTCCTTAAGAATTTCTTACCATTGATTTTGATCATTCTCATTCCTATTCTAAAGCCTCTCAGATCCAACTTCCTTATTTACTCACCCTGCTTTGTACCTTTTTTTTGTAACCTGTCAAGGATAGTTGGCACAGCCTACATACCCTTGGATGTGTAGCCTTCCATTGGCCTGTAGTTGAATTCCCAGAAGCTATACTCTAAGAAAATCTCTCTTCCCCAGCAGGTATCAGTTGAGAATAGCTTCTTGGCCAAGGTTGAGACTTGATGTCCACCTCCCTTCTTCATGCTGAGATTTTGTCTGGTTTGAGTTTACACAGGCCTGTGTACACTGCTGTATATGCACCCGGCTTACTATCTCCAGAAAACATCATTTCCTGGTAACCATTCAGCATCTTTGGCTCTCATAATCTTTCTATCCCGTCTTCCCCACTGTTCTGTGAGCCTTGGAATGATTCAACTCCTGCTTTTACTGTGTGATGGGCAGTATGGACCTTTGTTTACATTCTTGGTGACTACAGTCTTGGAACTGTCTGGGGTGTCATTACTTTGCCTTGCAGTACCTACAGGCTACTTAAGAGCAAAACCTCTGTAATTTCAAGACTGGCAAACACCCAACCACATGACTGCCAAGTCATTTCACTTGGGAATGTCCCCTTTCCTGACCCCTGAACTTGCTCTTGCCTTCACCTTGACTGAATTGCTGTATTTTCTGTTTTTTTGTTTTTGTTTTTGTTTTGCTTTTGTTTTTGGTTGCCATGTTTTGTAAAAATATAAGATAAAATAAAAACCAACTAATCTGGTCTCTGGTGAAAGGCATTTTTCTGTTTTCCTAGGTTGTGGCCTGTATGTCCTCTGGTTTAAGATCTCTGTCTATTTTGATCTTGTCTGTTGTCTTATTTACTTCAGAACTCTATTACAATGGACGGCTTCCATTCCTGCAACACTTCCATAGGGGAAGGTTCTGGCAAATCAAACCAGTAATGGTTATCACTAGATGACAAAGCAGCTGTTAACTGTGACTTCTAGTTCTTCGGGGGAGCAAACAACTTTGTTGTCTATAACTGCAATTACAGAGCTAACATTGAGGGGATTTCTGTGTATATTCTCTCTTTTCATAAATTAGTTCATTTTTGTTTATATCACTATGTTTCATGTTATTACTAATAATATACAGAAGCAGGGCATGATGGCACATTCCTTTAATCTCAGCACTCAGGAGGGAGGCAGAGGCAGGCAATTTCTGTGCGTTCCAGGACAGCTTGGTCTATAAATAAAGATCCAGAGCAGCCAGATTTGTTACGTTACACAGAGAAACCCTATATCAAAAAACCAATATATATTGAGAGAGAGAGAGAAAGAGAGAGAGAGAGAGAGAGAGAGAGAGAGAGAGAGAGAGAGAGAGAGAGAGAGAGAGAAATATTTTAAAAGACAGGTATTTTTGGGAAAATATTTCAACTAGTAAAAATTTTATATTGAAATTTGTTTCATTCTAAGTTTAAAAAAAGATAAAGGAGCTAAAGAAACAACTTAACAGTTAGGAACACTTGATGCTCTTCTGAGGACCTGAGTTGGACTCCCAACACTCACTACCCACTTTTGGCTGCTCAGAACTGCTTATATTTCAAAACCCAAGAGGTCTGATACCTCTTCTGGCCTTTGCTGCCATCAACATTCATGGCATACAGTCACTAAGTGGAACAAACAGACATTGGAAAATAAAGTTAAAGAAGCGATCAGAAAGACAAGGAAAGATTTTCCATGCTCATGGATTGATAGCATTAATATTGTAAAAATGGTCACTATATGAAAAACAAATCTAGAGATCCAATGAAGTCTCCATCAAGTTTCTGATAAAATCCTTTCACAGAATTTGAAAAGTAATCTTAAGTTTCACATGAAAACACAAAACACCCACAATAGCCCAGATTATCCTGGATAAAAAAAGAAGAAACTTTTGGAGGTATAGCCATTTCAGATTTAAAGTTATGTTACAGAGCTACAGCAACAAAAACTGTATGGCACTGGCAGAGAAAAAGTCACACTGATAAATAGAATAGAATTGAAAACACACATATAAGCCCACACAAACATAGTCATCTGAATTTTGTCACAGAGGCCAACAAATACACATAGGCGAAAAAACAGCATATTCAAGAAATGGTTTTGGTCAAACTGGATAACTACTTATAGAATAATTAAACTAGATCTTTGTCTCTCATATAAAACTCAACTGCAAATGGATCAATGGATCAGGGACCTCAACATGAGATCTGGTACTCTAAGTCTAATAGAGAGAAAGTAGGGAATATACTCAGATTCATTGGCATAGTAAAGGACTTTTTGAATAGGATTCTTATTATAAAGGCATTAAGACCAATAATTAATAAAAGAGGTCTCATAAAACTCAAATGTTGCTGTACTGTAAATGACACTATCATTTGAGGTGAATGGGTAATGTATCTTTGCCAACTGTACATTTGAAAAAAGTTTAGTCTCTAGAACATATACAAAGAACTCAAAAATCTGAACAATTGACACTGTTAATCTGGCAAAGCACCTGAGACTAGACAGGTTATGGGCCCTATGGGCAAACCTACTATTATTATTTGGATGAATAAATATGAAAATAGAATGACTTCTAATGACATTTGAGCAGTACATCATTCACACCTCATCAGAGAAACTTCTTGCAGTAGATGGAAATTAAAACAGAGATGCACAACTGGACAATGTGCAGATGGTGAGAGGCTTCTGAGCACTCAACCCTAAATGACATGTCTTTATCAAACTCCTCACCTTAGGGATCTATAGGAGGAGGTGGAAAGATCCTAAGGAAACTGTCTTCCAGGCACAACAGGAATGATTTGTGTGAGCCCACAATGACTGTGACAACACAGAAGAGACCTGCACAAGTTCAAGCCAGATAAAATTCCAACATGGAGGAGGGGACGTGGGGAGAAACACAAAGTCCCAACTCTAACCAGGAAGCTATTTACAATTGACACCTGCTTGAAGATGGAGAATCAGTTTCTGGGTATGGAGTGACCCTTGGTATGGTGAACCACACTCCAGGGCAGGTCTCAGAACTCCTTCAGTGATACTAAATTCCTATACTTTGACTCCTAGGAGTTAGAAGTCTTTTTAATGATTCTAACTATGAGACACTCAGGTGGTTCTAATTAAATGCCATCCTTTCTTCCCATCACCTGGGCAACTAAAGATCATGGAAAGTGGAGAGGCTACAGAGCAGGGAGCACTGGGTTAGGTGAGTCTTCTTTTTAACCTAGCCGCAAGGGAACTCTATGCCTTCACTCTGGTTCCTTAGCAGAGAGGCCCACTCCATGAAGACCCAAAGGAGTGGTACCTATAAACAGAGGAACCTCCTAATGACAACACAGTGAACCCACACTTACACAGGAAGAAGCAGAGCCGGGGTGGAGAGTTGACAGAGGAGTTCAAGAACCTCAGAGTGACACCTGGGGACTTTACCTGGGTTCTCATTGAGTATGGAAGAGGCTGTTCAAAAAATAAAACAACATCTGTTTATCCAGTCTCTAGGCAATGCGGCCACAGGGATGGGCTATGGCCCTGCTGAATTGGACCCTCTGCTCTGAGAGAGAACATAGCTAAGAGTCCACATGAACCAGGTTCCAAGAGATCCAGGTCTAATAGTCTCCCAAGGCCAGTGTGTGTATGGGAACTGGAATGCTTTACTAAGTACATTGTAAAGGAAGCAGAACCTAATCAGCTCAAATAACCACACACCAGGTGGCCTAGATCATGCCCTCTGTTCACACAGGAGCCACTTGGCTCACTCCATCTCACCAGGTAGGATGTCCTAATCCTAGAAATTCAGGAACCCAGTGTGTCCCACATGATCAGGTAACTTTGAAAACTGGAAGCAGAACACAAATTACACAGCACTACCAGCAAGGCTCAAGTCTCTTCTGTTTCTACCCTCTCTTGGAGGCTCTTGCTATTCCTGTACTTTCTTATGTATACTTTTCAGCATCACTTCTTTGAATACAGTGTACTTTCTTACAGGGAGTTCTCTTCCCCTGGCATACTCTCTGCACAGTGTCTCTCCACTCCGTTGGGGAGGAAGGCAAGCTCATCTTGACCATCCAGCAAAGGCAGGAGTTGCCACTCTCTTCTAGAATGCACCACACTGCCTGTTAGAGCAACATGTGTTTGTGCTTGGTCTGTGTCATCATCTTGCACGGCTCTAGGGCTGGGTAATATAGCCAACACCATGTACTCAGGGCCTAATGCAGCTCTGAGCTTCACATACCATATAGACACCTCCTAGGTCTGTTTGAAAGCCAAGGTTAAGTCTAGATACACTCAGACATACAAAATAGGCTACAAGTCTGTGTACAGATGTTTTTTCTTCACTGTTTTCCCTGCTTTTTTTTTTTGGTTGTTGTTCAAAAGAATCTTTCACTGCTTTTTATAATTGGAAACATATAAGTAATTTCTATTTTTTAAAGTGTTATACAAGGACAGGACTCCAGAGAAACTCTTGCACTAAGCCTCAGGCTGGTGTCTTGGGTGCACTGCTCCAGAGAACAGCTACCCACATCCTGGTGAAGACCAGAGTGGAGAACTGGATGTTGACACTTCTAGTAATTGGAATTGAAAGTGAGCGATATAACCATGTGAATGGATGCCAAAGACACAGTTTACAGGAAGACCCAAATGATGATAAATATAATCAGCCCTATCTAGTTTTCCATGAAATTCAGAATCTGGCTAGGCAGAGAAAGCAGTTCTCTTAGAGGAAAGCAGAATGAAAAGTAAAAGTAAGTAGAGGACAAAAGAGATGATTAATTCAGGGGATCCCAAAGGCCTGTGTATACTTAGCCTCAGTGATTAATGGAGGGAAAATCTACATCCCATCATATCACCATCCTTATGTGAACAGCTCAGTGACATTTAATACATCCACTGTGCTGTGCTACCACCACTGCCAGTGTCACTGTGTTCTACATCTTGCAAATGCATTTCATTTGCTCATTTGAAGCTTGTTACTGCTCATAGCTACAACCAAAGGAACATATAGAAATATAATTCATGGCTCCTCTGCATGAATTTTTTCTCTTGTTTGTGCTCCTGTGTTTCTCATGTGCTGAACAGTGGGCAGTTTATTATCCAGAAACTAAAACCAAGACCAGTGGTCCCTGCTCTTAGAGGAAGTGAGAAAACAATCAAGATGATCCCCTTGTACTGTTCTGACACCTGTGTTCTTGAGTCTCATCTGTGCCTGGCTTCCTTCACCTGGGCCTGGAATCTGGGGGCATTGGAGGCGACCAACACCTCTTTCGAGGAAGACCCTAGTGACAGAAGAAGAAATCTCTCCTAGGGCTGGCCATTCCTCAGCCATCAGGATGTCTCACACCCATGTAACAATCTTGACTTCCTTTTATTTCAGCCCGTTTATTGTTGGTTTGCTGTTAGCGTCAGTTCTTGAGCTAGCACACTTGAGTTCCCTTGGGAGAATGCATCAACATGTTTTTGCCACTAGGTACTCCCTCTTTCTCTCAGCATCTATTTACTATCAAAACCCTTTTGATTACAAGATTGAGAGACTAGTCCAGAATAAAGGTTGAAGATTTCCCATTACCTTTCTGATCCATGCAAACAGCATCCTCTGACAGGGACTGTTCACCCCAGGTAAACCTTTTCTAGGTAAAGCTAAGGAAAGCCTGCCAGTCCAAGGTAGGCTCCTCTTCCTGAATGGGGAGTTTCTCAGGACACAAAATGCTTCTACATTGCTATGCTCCAGTTTAATGACCACATGTGGGCTTTGGTTATCAGTTTCCTAAGTGAAATCTTAATTTAGTTCACTGTAAATTGTGGCATCTTTCCTTTATTAATATTTTTATTGATCCTTTGAGTATTTCCTATGTTTCTTTGATCATACTCACACTTATCCCCCATCTCCTCCCAGAGAAATCCTCATTCCTAACCTCCTAAATTTTATTTTTATTTTTAATCCACCAAATCCCATTAGTGCTGTCTATATACCCTTGGGTGTATGGCCATCCACTAGAGCATGATTGACCTACCAGGACTTACACCTTAAAGAAAACTCTCAGCCGGGCGGTGGTGGCGCACGACTTTAATCCCAGCACTCGGGAAGCAGAGCCAGGTGGATCTCTGTGAGTTTGAGGCCAGCCTGGGCTACCAAGTGAGTTCTAGGGGAGGTGCAAAGATACACAGAGAAACCCTGTCTCGAAAAACCAAAAAAAAAAAAAAAAAAGAAAACTCTCCCCCAGCAGTTATCAATTACCAGTAGCTGCTCAGCTAGGGGCAGGATTTGTGACCATCTAATACCAACACGTTGAGATTTTTTCTCCCTTGAGCTTGCACTTCTTCATGCTGTTACAACCACTGTGAGTTCATATGTACAACTGCTCTGTTCAGTCCAGAAAAAACAAACAAGAAAACAAACGTTTTCCTTGTAGTCTACCATCACCTCTGGCTCTAATAATATCTCTATACCTTCTGCAATGATCCTTGATCCTTGGATAGGGGCATATGAAACAGACATCATTTTTAACTCTGAACTCTAGTTTTCTCTACATCTGGACCAGTTGTCTCTGTTAATTGTCATCTACTACAAAAACAGAAGCCTCTCTGATGAAGGTTGAGACATGCACTAACCTGTGGATATAACGATACATCACTTAGGAGTTGATTTAATACTAGACACACCTAGCAGAGTAGCAATAGTAACTTCTCCAGTAGGGACAGTGACCTGCCTAGCCACAGGTTCTTGTTTGGATAAAGGTGCTAGGAATGAGTTACATCATGTTAAGTCTAGATCCAAACAGAAAGTTATGTGACATTTGTTCCACTATTGCACCAGTGGACATACCTTTCCAGGGAGTCACTATTGTAGCTCATGGATTCACAGCCAGATAAGACTGATGATGATGTTGATCCTCTGGTGGCATTATATATTATAGCCCAATGAAAGCTGTCCAGTAAGAGATGAAGCTTCCAGGTGAGCACCAGCTTGAGTTCTCCATCTTGTAAGATTCAAGTATGTAGTATCTTCATCAATAGGGTTTTACCATCAAGGTCTGGGATAGTCTGTAGTGTTTCAGGGTATATAAGACCTCACTGGCCAAAACCTCCAGAAGAACTAGACATTTTTGACTGTGGTGTCTAGTATGGGCATTGGCATCCAGTTATATTGTAATTTCATTTAATTCTTTCTCTCTCTCTCTCTCTCTCTCTCTCTCTCTCTCTCTCTCTCTCCTCTCTCTTTTCTCTCTCCCCCTGGGTGTGTGTATGTTGTGTATATGTGTGTGTGATATTTAGTGTTATTTATCTCTCCCCTTATTCATTCCTCTTCCTTGCCTCTCCATCCTCAATCCTGATTTAAATCTTCCCATTCCATTATTCATTATTCCACTTTAACTCTTTATACAATTGTGTTCTATTCCCCTCCCTTGACAGACCCCCAACAAAGGCCCCTTACTAATTTCTTGCATTCTGTTGGTGCGCTAAATGATACATATATGAGAGAAGATGCATTTTGCATATGAGAGAGAACATGTGATGACGGTCTTTCTGGATCTACCTCACTCAGCTCAATCCGAATGAATCCCACAATTTCATTTTCTTAACAACTGAGTAATATGCCATGCCTAAATGTAGCACATTTTCATCATCACCAGCTGATGGATATCTCGGCCATTTCCATTTCCTGGTTATTGTGAATAGAGCAGCATTAAACACTGAGAAGCAGGTATCTCTGTAGTATGATACAGAGTCCTTTGGTTATATGCTCAAGAATGTGATAGGTGGATTATATGTTAGATCTAGTTCTAACTTTTTGAGGAATGCACATGCTAATTTTCATTGTGTACATCCATGTACACTCTCACCAGCAGTAAATAAGTGAACCTTTTTCTCTACATCTTTGCCAGCAGTTGTTGTCTCAATGGGTTTGAAGGAGTTTAAAATTCTATGTAGGAATTGCTGAAACTGTCAGGCCCAGTTACAAGCTAGTAACTTCAGCTGGTCTGGAGAACATGGAAAGCATAAAGAGACAAAATCCTACTGGAAACACTTTGAGAGTGTGTTGGTGTGGGTCCATTCAGATTAGTCTCTGCAAGAAATCATGTCTTTGAACAAGAGTAAGATCTTGTCTTGAGCTTGTGGGACACTATTCCCTTCTATTGGCACCTGTCAGGGCCCTTCTCCAAAGACATTAGAACCACATGTACAACTGGCATCTCTACCAGTTCCCTCATAAAAATGTACTCTGTCCATGTATTTCCATGTTCTGGCCCTGTGATAGCTCCATGATCAATTGCCAAAAGCAAGAATTCTGGGTCACAGGGAGGGTGGTTACAACCTTGGAGACGTAAGGGGAGAAGTCAGGATGCCTGAAAGACTGGATCGTGTGCCTCTGAACCTCAGATTCTGAAGAAGTGAGACTTTCTGTGCTTGCTCAGGAACAGAGCCTTGGGTTGTGATTACACAGCTCTACCCAAGTTGCCCACTTCTCAGATAATCTACTGCCTGGTTATGAAGCTCTTTGGTCTATGGCTCTCCAGGATTCTAGTATTCAGGATTGAGCTTGGTTGAGCAGAGTCAGCATTGGACCCTAGGAATGTGACTGAAATTAAGGATGAGGTGTGAGGAGGGAGGACTCTGCTGCCCCTAATTTGATATACACAACTACTCATCTATACTCCCAATACTGGCCCCTGTCCCTCCAATGACACATCTGACCCTGTTTGCCATGCCTTGCTGGTCATGGGCTTGGTTTCATTTCTTATTTCTCTTTTTCTGTGACTGAGTTCTTGTTTCAGCCAAAACAGGACTAATTTTGGCTTGTGGATTCTCAAGGGTGGCCAGCTACAGTCACAGTGGGCTCAGTAAAGCAGCTGGGTCCATCCTTCCCTCCCCATCCCCACCCTGAGCTCATACTGCTTTCTTACCATATGCTACACTTCAGGCATTGCTGCTTTACCAAGTCCAGAATCTAGTTTCTTGGCCAATTCCATCACATAGGAAATCTATGGTTTCCCAGATAGCTTATATTTATGGCTTGACATTCAACTGCTTATTGCTCAAATGGGAATGTGCAACTCCAGTGAATGGAAATTACCAATCTATGAACACAGCAAAAAAAAATGCAGGCCTATGTAAGATCTCAGGAGAAGATAGTATTAGTTGTAGATTAATGAGGATCTCCATTGGTCAAGAACACTCTAGTCATCTTCTCTATTAATCTCCCAACCCACACTGTCATGGAAAGATTGATAACCATATCTTAGTACAAACAGGGAACTGAGGTACACAGAGGGGAAGTTAATTAGGGTAAAGGGCCAATGAAGATTGAGCAAGTAGCAGCCAACAATGTGTGTCAACTGGAGTCTTTTATAGAAAGAAGAGATCTCTGGGCTTTGCTAGACTCTGCTGCTATCTCTCCCAACTCAGCTTTTGGTGAATGACTGGTCATAGTTTGTGCTGTGGTGCAAGCTTCAGCAACATAACATCTCTCCAAAATGTGACCTGGATGAAACACGTGTGAGCATAAGCTGGGGACATTGGATGATGTCCATAGTCAGGTTGAGAGCCAAATTTCTGCAGACCCATGGGTGGGCACATCTGGCAGAAAGTAAATTGGGGGTACTTCTCATACAATTCTTGTGCTTCTGCAACCTCAGATGGAAATGGACCAACCTCTCTGCCCCTTCTGGGGTCCCTGTAGGCCTGATCCAGTGAAGCTGGCCTGATGAAACTAAGAATCTCAGAGGCCAAAATTATCTGGGAAACCCCACCCAGCTCAAGGCCTAGCACCAGGTGCTTTCAACTCTGTTGGTTGTGTTAGGGCAGGGCCCAGGTTGCAGTTCCAGATGGAAAATGGGTCCATGGCCCTGCACTAAGCCACTTCCTGCCCTTGGTAAGCTTTCCCAGGCCTTAGGTAATCAGAATGTTGAGACAATGGTTGACTGACTTTAGAAGCAGAATCCTCTGTTCTTGCAGGCCTTGACCCTTCCTTAAGGATCCTATTCTGGGGTCTGGGCACAGAACTAAGGCCAACAATGACATCACCAAGATACATGAAGCTCATAAAATCCCTGAGTGGCCAGGCTGGGAAGAACTAGAGGAAGGGCTCTGTGGATCAAATACAACACTATTGGTGAAATTATTAAGGCCACTCCACGTAGTTAAAAGGGAGGTTTATTTAGTGACATAAGTTACAAATGAAGAAGGGATAGGAAGGTTGCAGGGTCTAGGGAAGGCATGGTACAGTCCAGCAGTGTTCTCTGGAGAACTCTGTTCAGTCTACCTCCAGTGTCCAGGGTCCAGTAACCAAGAGAGGTGGTGCAACCAGATCTCGGGTCTTCAGGGTCCTCTCTTGGCCCTGCCTTGTAGTCATAACAGTTACTGAAGCCTCAATGGGGGTTGGAACTTCCAGATCAAAGCTGGAATTGCTACCCACTACATTTCCCCCTTTTATCTAAATAAGAAGGTTCTAACCTAATACAAGACTATAAAGAAAGGAATGGTTATCAAATATTGTTCAGGAGTAATGAGGGAAAATCACCTACATAAGATGGAACTACAAGCAATGCAAACAATATCAAGCAAGAAACACATACTAAAATCCAGAGAAGTCTAGAGCATAGTCCCAGCAGAGCCATATGACATTGGGAGATTGCCATCCCCTCTCAGGGTTCTTAGTCTTATTGCTTAAAGGATTGAAGAGCAGGCACAACAGAAGCTTGTGGACAGCCTACTAGAGTTTAAAAGGAAAACATCAGGGCAATCATCTGTACATCTTAAAGCTGCCTGAAGGAGAATGGAGGAGACAAGCTGGCACAAAGATCAGCCACATTGAGGCAGGGAATAAAAAGAGCAACAAGTCCAAAGTATTAGTTGAGGGTGTTAAAGCACAGTAAGGCTCTAAAAGGAAAAGGAAGAAGAGAAGAAAAGGGACAGTTGTATTTTTCTGACTTAGTAAGGCCAACCCAGTTAAATCTAGGGACTGTACCAGGGGAAGGATGTCTGGGAAAGAAAAGTACATTGTTTTAAAGGTGAACCAGACTCAATAGAGCTTATCAGCTCCCTTAAAAATAAAGACATCACTTAAAGGTAAATTCCACTCCTTACAATATTGCTTAAAACTAGTTTGGGGATCATAGAATCTCAGGCATGGTGACTGAACAGATTTAGAAACATTTTATATACATCTAATTTAGGAACAATATAGGAGATTTGATTGTGGGTCATCACAGCGGTTTCTGCAGGGACATGGGAACCCACCCTGCTGTAAGAATAGATAGAGGCTGCAGTTTTAGTGATACATCAAGCACCTGGACAACAGTTAGCACCAGCAACTGTTAGATACAGCTTGGTATTTCTGTTCTTGTGCACTGGGAAATTCTTTTCAGAGACTTCTACTCAGAAGTAACTGGGATCTTGATTCACCAAGCAGAAAAACAATTAAGGACTAGACAGTATAAAATAAAAGTTAAGATTTACTAGGAAAAAGACAGAAGCATATACCCAAGATGTGAGTGTGGTATTCTCAAGAAAGAGTCCCAGCGGAGCATGGCAGCACATGCCTCTACTTCCAGATACACTGGAAGCTAAAGCTGAAAAGGTAGGAGTTCAAGGCCAACTTAACCAATGTAACAAAACACTGTCTAAAAATAAAAGTAAAGCACAGGGTTAAAGATGAAACTCAGAGATAAAGCAGCACATGCAGCACCCAGGGTCCAAACCCAAATAATGAGAGTGTGATTAGGTTTAACACCATACTGGTATCTACATAGGTGGTGTTTGTCTGTTTGTTTTTAGCTTTTGAATGTTTAAAGGAGAAAAATTATTCCTACACTTACACAATAAAGTAAAAATCTTTTCATATGTTTATTTCCTCCAACAAGGTTTTGTTTTGTAAAAGAGATTAAGAGGCAATTGGTGTGATGCATTTTCCAGGTTTGAACAAACACAAAAGCAAGTGAAAATTGTCACAGCAACATTTGCTATGTTTAGTCATAAAGTAATTATGATGATTTCATTATAGACATGGTTCATAATCCTGTGTATAAGACTGTTTTTAGTTTCTAAAGCATTTTATTTAAACAAATCAATAGCATTTTTATTTAAAACTTTATAAGAAATTACAAATTAAAGAGCATGCAATGAGGTTAGATATCCTAAAGACTATACATCTCAATGAACTTTCATATAGTTCATATAGCCAGTCTGAAGTCATTGAGCAACAAATGCATTTCATGCACTTATCACCAAAAAACTAAAAACACATTACAGAGCTAAAACCAGGAAAACAAGTAACTTTATATCTTTTCTTGACTCATGTCCATTACATGCATTCAGTCCTTCCTCACTGCCTGGTATCTACCCTTTCCTGATGTTATAATATGCCCACATATACATTTGTTTACATATATAATATATAAATGTTAATAATATAAATATAAAGAATATACTATAGGCTGGGATTCACATATAAGAGAGAATGTGGGTTTTTTTTAAAGATTGTATGCCTCACTTACTTAGAAAATTATACATTTTAAGTGCATAAATTTAGCTGGAAATTTTCTGATATCATTCTTCTTCAGAGACAAATTGTATTCTATTTTATATATGTGCCAGGTTTTCATTATCCATTTTTCTGTTAGTAGACAACTATTTTGGTTTCATTTTATTACTGTAATCAATAAATCATCAATAAACACAAGGGTGCAAATATTTCTATGGTAGGTATACTCAGGAGTGAAATAACTGGATAATATATCAGTTCTATTTTTATTTTTTAAGATTCATTTTTATAATATATTTTAATTGAAATAGAATTACATCACTTTAACCCTCCCTTTCTTCCATCAGATTCAGTGACATGCTGTCTCAAAGTAGTTTAATTTGCTTTTTCCCAATGGCCACGGGTATCAAACACTTTAAGAAAATAGTTATTGATCAGCCGCACTTCTCTCTTTAAAAATCATTAAATACTTTAGTTCATTTGTTGAATGGAAGATTTATTTTCTGAACATATAATTCTGAAATTCTTTGTAAATTATGGATATTATTCCTTTGTCTGAAGAATAAGTGGTGAAGATTTTCTCCCATTCTGTGTATTGTTTGTTCTGATAATAACTTCCTTTGCTAGTAGAAAACTTTTATTTTCATATAGTCTCTTCTATTCATACCTGAGTTTAATTCTTGTGCTGTTGATATTCTGTTCAGGAAGTTCTTGCCTACTACAATATCTTTTTTTTTATGTTTAAATCATTTATTCAAGAAATCAAGTCTTTTAAAATGTTTTTCTTATTGCATTTGAAGACGCTTCCAGCAAATGTTTGTGTTTGAAGCCTTGGCTAAGTAACCCATCTGCACTGGTTGTCAGGTTTCTCTGGCACAACCCCATTGCCCGCAATGGTATTTATCAAAACTAAAAATGCTAGCACATTGAATATGCCAATACGCACCCAGTTGTCTATATCAAATATTTCATCAGCTAGGAAAAACCCAAAGGCAAATGCTGAATATATAGTACAAATCAACATTTTTCACAGAAGAAAACAGTTTGAGACTAATTTTCTATAGCATGTCACCTGCTCATCAGTTGTTCAATTTACTGCAGTTATTTTAAGGATAAAATTATGCTCCACTACTCAGGGTTTCTCAACTTAAAAAAAAAAAAAAAAAAAAAAACCTAGGTTCTAAAAGATGTAAACAAGTATCCACATAGAATTGTTTTATAAACGTCTATTTCCTGTCTGCGCATCTTCTAACAGTGACACACAGAGACAGGACGAGCGTCCACTCAAGTCATTAGTGGTTGTCTGAATTCTGCTCGCATGGCTATTGCCCTCTACAGGTGTGGTACATGACAGTATTAAACAGCAAAGGTCTGACAAGCTCTGCCTGTGCTCCGTGAACTTCAGTCCACTTCCTGCATGAGTTCATTCCGCTCCTGCCCGCGTTAAAATGCTCTCTACAAGCTGTAAAGCACACGTCCTCACACGTGTGTGGATCAAGAGGACCATCTGAAGAGTTCCCTCCTGTTACTGACTTTTTGAGGACCCAAGTTTCTACAACGACAGTTTCCAAAGTCTTCTCTTTTCAAAGCTCCAGTTTTTCCTGTGACCGACCTTCATTCTGCAGACCCCTTCACCCACGGCATGGCCCCAGCTGCATCTTTCAGAGGTTTAGTTTCTGAGAAGTTTTCTGCAAACCTTTCTCTCGCTTTATCCCAGTTTTTCTTGCTCTTATTCTGGAGAAAGTGAAGATCATCGATAGAGGATGTTTTCCCTGTCCCCAAGCCTGCATGTGTCCGTCGGAGCTGAAGCTGGATCGGCGTCCTCATTCCTCCACCATCCTTTCCCAGGCCCTCTCCCTTTTTCCAGCCCATCTTCTTCAGCATCTTCCGGCCTTTGTTGCTATCTGTAATTTCAGAGTGGACAGATGCAGGGGCATCATCTCTCTGGAAAGTCCCTTTGCTTCCAACCTGCTCTCTGCGTTTTCCAGCTCTGTCTTTATATTTTGGATTCTTCAACGCTTTTTCATCTTCATATTCTGTATTCTGCAGACCGTACTTCACCCGTATTTTCTTTAGTGCTTTCCTCCTTTCCAACTCTTTCTCCTCCTTACTTAACGCTGGAGCAACGAAAGGCTCGTCTTTCTTGTCGAGGCGCAGGTGAGCTCTGACCTGCCCTGGTTCACAGCCATCACAGGTCTCGCTGCCAGGGTGGATGTGAAAAGACAACACAGTCTCCCCGATCCTCACCTCATCACTGTGTTCAAGGACGTAAGGGTCACTTTTAGTTTTGGGCTGAAGAATCTGCTTCCCGTTGACAACGGTACCGTTCTGGCTGCCCTGATCCACAAGGACGTAGCTTTGCAGGTCATGGTCAAAATAAATTTCTGCGTGAAACTTACTGACACCAACTTCAGGGATTCGGAGAGTATGCTCCATATCCTTTTCTCTCCCAATGGTGGCTGGGTTGACAGCTGTGATGATGAACAGTGAGCCCGTCTGTAACACTGGAGATCTAATAACAATCACCCGAATACAGGGGGGCCAAATCTTTTCCTCATCTTCATCCTCTGATTCTCCCGAGGACTCCTCGTTCTCACTGGGACTATCTTCATCATAACTATTCTCGCTCTGAGAGTCTGTAATTTCACCTTCTTCTGGCTCGCTCTCACTCTCTCTAACTTTCTCATCCTTAGATGAGGCTGAATTGTCATCACCAGGAGGCTCGCCAGTGTTTCTGCTAACTGTAACAGGGGGTCTTAAGGGACTGCTTCTGTGGGGAGTGTCTACTCCGGCTTTCTTTTTCAGATTGGCACAACTGTCTTCCTCACTGCAGTTTATATATTCAATGCTGCAGACTTTCTGGTCTTCTGAACTCAAATCCTTTTCATCATTTGCTGTACAAAAACCTGGCTCCTTTCTTCTCTTCTTCAATTTTTTATCTTTGCTTGGTTTTGTGCTAGAGGTCTGGTAAGGCTGTAAATCTACTCGAGAATGAAATTGGTATCGACCACTTTCCACATCACAGTAGTAATAAATCCCAGTGGAAGGATCATAGTATAGTTGGTTTTCGGAATCATAATAGAAGCCAGTGCTGTGATCAAAATACAACCCTGTGTTCTCGTCGTAAGTGAAGCCGGTCTGCGACACAGCAGCTTCGGCGGCCGCTCTCAAGCTTTCAGCTAGCGAGGCCCCTTCCAAGGCCGTGCCCTCAGCTGCTAATGCCGATGCACTCTCCTGTGAGTCAGAGGTGAAGTGGTCTTCTTGTGCATGTTTAACACATTCTGCTACATCAGTACCAGCATAACGATCACTGTCTACTTGTGACTCATCTTTAGTAGGAGCTTGAACACACTGGCTCTGCTGTGCAGACAGTTCTGTCTCTTTATGGGGAAGACTATCATCATTATAATATGTCTGATAATAATAATCTGAAATGGACCACGGAGCATGGTCCTCTGTCTGTACTTCTACATCAGACTTTGTATTATCTTCATTTCTCCCACAATGCAGTATTTTACTGAGTTCTTCTACCTGCGTGCGGAGTTCCTGGTTATTGCTCTCGGCGCTCTGGTACAGCCGCTCCGCAGCAGCTTCTCCACCTCCCGCACGTGCCGCTTGCAGCACCGCAGCTCGCGCTCCAACTTCTCCACCTTCCGCCCCAGCTGCGCCAGCTCCGGCTCGGGAGAGGCGGGCGGCGACGCGGGCGGCGAGGGCTCCGCGGAGGCCATGCGGCCGTGAGCGCTGGGCCCGCGGGCGCCGATGGGGGGGCTGCTCACGCCGGCACCGGGGATCGCCGGCCCAGGGGCCACGGGAAGGCGCGGGCTGCGAGAGGCGCTCTCACGCCCGGCCTGGCGCGACGGGCCCCGGCCATGTCGCCCCGAAGTCGGCGACCGGGACTACAAGCGAGGGGGCGAAGCTGAGCCCGCCCGGCTGTGAGCTCGGACACCCTGCCCGGGGCCAGGCTCAGAGAACCTACTACAATATCTTGCAAGGGTATTCTCTATGGTTTTTTTTTTGAAACTTTAGCATCTCAGGCTTTGAATTAAGGTTTTTGATACATTTTTAAGTAATTTTGGTATGAGATGAAAGATCTGAGTCAAATTTCACTATTCTGGATGTCCAATGTTGATATCACAGTTTGTTAAACTCAGAAAATATGAATAACTTAAATCAATTCATTACAAGTAATGAGACCAAGTCTGTAATCAACCCCCCCCCCTTCAAAGAAAAGCGCAGGACCAGATGGATTTACTGCTAAAATCTAGCAAACTTTCAAGAAGATCCCATACCAATTCTTTTTGTAACTTGGTACACAAAATAGAACAGTAACAAATTCACTCTATGAAACCAGTATTATTTTGATTCCAAACTGGATAAATATACAAAAACAACAAAACTATAGACCAATTACTTTGGTGAACATCAATTCAAAAATTCTCAACAAAATACTTGCAAACCTAATTCAGGAAAAGGTGAAGTATTGTTCACACACATGGAAGTCTATACTTCCAAGGGGTGATAAATCACAAGCCTCTCTCCAGGTCTCTGAGGTCGGCCTCCTGTTTTCTGGGCTATTTACTTCCAATTCCTCCTTCTGTTCTCTGTGCCACTCCTGGCAGAGGAGGAGGCCCAGGTCTTGCTGCAAGGATAGCTTCTTTCTCTGGGTCAGATCCCCACAAACACAGGCAGTTCATGCAATTCCCTTTTGAGCTGTATTGATGGAATATGGGGAGGTAAAATCTCACAGGAGATCTGTACTACACCTCTGAACAGTTCCCCCTCAGACATGAGCAGATAATAAAAACATATCACCACAATGTGTAGTCTTGTCTATTGAGGGTACTGAAATTGAGACATGTAGGAGAGACGTTTTGTATGAGCTTGCACAGTGGAACTTGGGAGCTCAAAGGAAAAATAGAGAAAAGGGTTTTCTGGGTTAAGTCTTCCAGTTGTGGAATGACACCATATGGAATAAGTCAGATGGCACTGTCAATTATACTGGATGCCAATTCTGTTTTTTTATTAAGAGATTTTCTATTCATTCTATTTGTCAACCACAGATTCCCCTGTCCTCCCTCCTCCCACCAATTCTCACACTGAGACCCACAGATGCTTAAAAAATTAAACATAATAAAAGATAAAGGAATAGATTTTCATCTCTGTATGACCATAGATAGTTTATTTAGATTTTCAAAAATTTATAAAAAAAAAAAAACTTAAACTTGGTATAATTAAAAATAAATAACTCAATTAAAAATGGGGTACACATCTAAACAGAGAATTCTCAATAGAGGAAACAAATAAACAAAAAACAAAGCTGGACGGTGGTGGTACACACTCTTAACCCAGCACTTGGGAGGCAGAGGCAGGAGGATCTCAATGAGTTCGAGGCCAGCCTGGTTTACAAAGTGAGTTCCAGGATAGGCAGGACTGTTACACTGAGAAAACTTGCTTGAAAATAAACCCCAAAAACAAAGCAAACAAAAACACACAAAGTCACATCTTTTGGGGGATTGAATTACTTCACATCCTTCAGTGCCTAACTTTCACAACAGACATCCTGTGTATGTCTCAGTTATCTCCAGCAAAAGAAAAACTAGTTGGTTGATCCCAGAATCCATTGCCTTGCAAGAAGAATAGAGGCAGTGAAATTTATAACTATCAGCAACTGCCAAGACTATAGGTTGCTCCCCACAAACTGACAACAAGGACCCAATGCTGAAGACAACATCCACACAACTCATTGAACATGGAGAGGCTGATTTGGTGCAGACATAGAACATTTGCCCCCATGTTCCAGTGTCTTTGACATGGAAAAGTACTCTGCAGGCTACCAAAAGAGAAACTTAAACAAGAACCCAACTGTAAAACATTTGATCCAGTCTGTTATTTCTGAAAAATATGCTAGGGCAATGGTGGTGTAAATCTTGTAGCAGTAACTAATCAATGTCTGTTTTGACTTAAGGCCCACTCCATGATATGGAACCCATACCTGACACAGCTTGGCTGACCAAGGACCAGAGACTAGGTAGCCCAGGGACCTAGGGTAATACAAAATACTTCTGATCTAAAAAAGGATTAGTAAAATGATTCCTAATCACATTCTGCTATCCTCATAGATTGGTGCCTTATTCAGCCATCATCAGAGAAGCATCCTCCTGCAGAAGATGGGAACAAATACAGAGACCCATGGCCAGTCATGATGCAGAAAGAAAGAGTACAGAGCTTGTAATACACAGCTCTAAATGAGATGTCTCCATCAAATCTCTCCCTTTTAGAACTCAGAGACCCTTGTTGATGAAGAGACAGAGGAATGGGGGAGATGGAAGGGACTGAGGACACCAGGAGAACATGGCCATCTGAAACAACTGAGAAAAACTCATATGGGCTCACAGAGGCTGAAGCAGCAATCACAGGTCCTACACGGGTCTGCACTAGGTACTCTACATATATAACTATAGCTTTTAGTTTAGTACTTTCATTTGACTCCTGAATGTGTAAACAAGAGGTTCTCTGATTCCCATGTCTTCTCTTGGGGCTCTTTAATCTTTCTGTTGGCTTGGATTGTCCCATGTAAATATAATGCTTGGTTTCTCATATTTTATTTTGTTGTTATCTCTTAGAAGCCTGTTCTTTACTAATGAGAAACAGAAAGGAAGAGGATCTGGATGGAAAAGGAGGTGGGAGGAACCAGGATGAGTAGAGGGAAGGGAAACTCTATTCAGATTACATTGTATAAGAAATGAATCTATGTTTCATAAAAGAGAAAAACTTTAAAAAATATTTTATATTCAGGAAGAAAGTCTGTGAGGGCAAAACTTGTAGAGAAAGCACCTCCAAGTGATGTTTTTTTGTAAAGTCTACCAGGCAGGACAGGGAATCTAGAACTGTTTCTCATCAGACTGGCTCTCCTCCCCAGGGTTCTCTTCATGAATTATCTACTGTAAGTTGTATCTACTGTGAGAGGTCTATGAATCTTGTTAAGGTAAGGTAGCTCTTATGCATGTATTCTGTGCTAAGAACGGAGGGCTAGATAGTTTCCATATCCTTCCAGGCCACTATCAATACTGTGGGGAAAGTTCTAGATCTGACACATGGGCCTGGTTTTCTTGGCCTGGAGATTTTAAGAACAGCGTGGGTTTAGGATGACTTATGGGGTAACTTTGGGTGACCTTTGGGTTAGAGGAGAGGAAGGAGATCGAAGACCTGGAGCCCTCCCACAGTGTGTGACGAGGAATCTCGGTTCAGGCATTATTTGTTGAGAATCCAAGATGTAGAGGAGGTGTTTGTTTCCTCAAACTATTTCTCTTGTTCTTGGGGTTAAGAGCTATAGCACTTGTTTATCACCTCTTCTAGTACCTCCATGGCCTTAATGTCATACATATACTTGTTGCCAACTTCCCCATTTCTTGCATAAATCCTAATTTGTCTTAATTAAAAACCTGGAGCCAGATATCAGGGTGAAAGCTGAATCATAGAAGCAGAGCAAACCACAGCTACTACCTCTTACCTCAGCCTGACAGAGCCTCTGCTAGAGAGTGAATTCCTGTCTCCTCCTGCCTTATACTTTCTCTGCTGCTCCATATAGCTTTCTGTTTCAACTTTCCTAGTGCTGGCATTAAAGGTGTGTGCTATAATTAAAAGTGCATGCCATCACTACCTGGATCTATCTCTTTTTTAGACTAATTAATCTCCTGTAGCCCAGTGTGGCCTCGAACTCAAACAAATCCAGATGGATCTCTGTCTCTGCCTCCCAAGTGTTATGATTAAAGGTTGTGACACCACTGCCTGACCTCTGTGGCTAACTCTGTCCTATGATCTTCAGGCAAGCTTTATTTGAAACACAATATATCACCACACCAATTTATTTTCCTTGCAACATCTTGCCAAGTGTCTCCTGTGGCCTCTGTCCTCTCAGCTCTCCAGAACTTCTCCAGTATGGACACAGTGGATACAATTGTGCTGTAACCACCTCTGTGTCCCCTGTTCTGCAGTATCCACATCTGTATCCACCAGTTCTGCTGTATCCACCTCTGTATCCACCAGTTCTGCTGTACCCATTTGTGTCCACCAGTTCTTCTGTATCTGTCTCTGCTTTGGCATGATTATTTTTAGTCTAAAAAGTTTGTAAAAACCCTAACCAGTATCCTCTGAAATTTCTGCAGAGGGTGAAGGGTGTTGCTTATTACTGCCTCAGTCTACCTGGTCAGATTCTCTCCTATTACAGAATCTAGTTAGAGTTTACCTTTTATTTACCACACTAAAGATTTTGTACATTGGATCTGGTTATCTTTACACTCCGGTATTCTTGATTCTAAGCAGGTGCCCTATGGGGAACCAGGAACCCTAATCCACAGCAATGTCCTTCACTCACCAATGCACTGGTTATGTCTCATTCAGAGCCATCTCCTCGTTTCTTCTCCTGATGAAAAATTCTCCGGCCGTGATTTGCTGTTGGTTGTGTGCCTGGTCTTACCAGGAAACAGGAGAATTCTTATACATCCTATCTGCTTCCTTTTCCTGATAGTGGGTCCTATAACCCATGGGACTTGGTCTAATTCTCTGACATTTGGCTTCTTAGCCACAGTTTTGCATGTTCCAGGTCTTTTACAAAAATTACCTTTTAAGCTTTTTTCATACATTTTGTGGAATAAGAAATTGACTGGAAAAGAAGGAGCTGAGTAAAGTCCTTAGAAGCAACTCACAGAGGTTGTGAAGAAGGGCTCTGGAATATCTCAGAAGGAGGCATTCTGCTCCTGTATCTCCTGCCTGGCAAGGAACATGTAAAGTGATCACGGAACCCAATCTGGTGATAGGATGCTCAGATCACAAACAATGTTAACCATTTCAAATTGTATTAGTTTGCTTCTATTGTGCTCTGATAAAATACCATAACCAAAACTAACTTGAGGAGGAAATTGTTTATTTCAACATGAACCCCCAGACAATAATTCATTACCGATAGAAGTCATAGAAGTAACTAAAAGGGTCCTTGTGAGGGATGTGGGTCCCAGAATACTCTTAATGACATCATCCTTTCTATAGTACTCTGTTTGCACATGATCTGGCAGCTGCATGTACTATGAAATGTCTCATATTGGAGCATTAGGGTCATGTAGATGGTGAACATGTACTTGTTGCTTTGGTTGGCAGAGGTGGCAACTGCTTTCCAGGCCATTGTAGCAGTACCTGTGTAGAAATAATTGATCAAATACCCAGTGTAACATTAGCCTGGAGCTCCTTAGGGGAGGGTAAAAGTTCAGGCAGGGGCTATGGGCTAGCATGTAGAGCAATGGAGGAGGAGTTGAGAGGACCAATGTGTATTGGTTCCAATCTTACAACAGGGTACAGGTCCCTTGATGAAGATGGATGCTTAATGAACTGTAGTCAGTGAATAAGAGATTTAATGTACTGGAGTGAAGTTATTATCCCTTGTCTCAAATCTTGGCTTATCATCCAGCACAAGTGTCATCACCTCTGCTTCTTTTTCAGGCTGGCTGGAGAATCCATGGAAACTCATATGTCCTCTGGGCATCCATGGTTCAGGACATGCTCTGCCAGATCCTGTGTTCTTGATCACCATGTAGTGTCTCTGTTCTACTTCTACTTTCCCTCCATTTGGTGACTGGTTTCTTACCAGTATATTTCTCTGGGTCTCTCATTTCAGTCTCTGCCAACAGAGCCACAGCTGTGCTGTGTTACAGCATGAGACTGACTCTTGCTGGATCTAGGAGTACTATAGATCAAAAGTTTGCATGGCACTTGAAATTATCCTGAGCTGAAACTCTGCTAAGGGTTTGTTGACATCTAAAAGTCTTAGAGGATTCAGTACTAAATACACAGGATTGCCTCAGGAAGGCCTGAATCATTATCCATTGGCCCCTTCTGTCTCTTCTAAAGGGCCCTTTATAGGAATGCCAAGGGGTGGAGCGAAACATTTCCCCCCAGAACAGCCAAGTGCAGACCCCTTTCAATCACCTGGTAACCATACATGTGGTCAAACCATCCTCTAATGCAGTCCTGATGGATAAAGCAAACTCGGGTCTTACTGGGAAACCTTTGTGTGCCTCCACAAATTTCAAAGTTCCTTTTGTTTTCCTACACTCAAGGACAAATGTAACAACAGCATCATAAATAACCAAAGAAATTCATGCATGTCATTTGGGAGCAGCTTTACAAGACCCCACTTATTACTTTTACGTTGAAGTGTTGGTATTTCCTGTTTAGGAATAGTAATCATATTTCCTTATGTCTTCTTTTCAGAATATAACCAAAAGATGAAATACATGAATTAATTTCAAAGAATCTTCTGTGTTAGGTAGACCAAAGTCATTCAAAAGTGAATTATTATTTTGCAAAACTATGAGACATGTGGTTCACAAACTTTTCCATGGTTCCTTAGTGATGGCAACTTATTTAACTCTCACTTCCTAAATGTTCTTCTGCCTGTGTGCCTCAGTTGTAAGTGAACATTTCAACTTGTGCCCATGTGAAAAGTGTACCTTTGGCCCCAGGGTTAACTTGTTTGTAAGTATCTGCCTTCATCAGGAAGCTGTGCTCCAAATTCTCCAAATTTTCTACTCCCCACTATGGCTAATTTCCAGTTCTATGAAGGGAACTTTTGCTTCCCAGGTTGAAAAGGACTTCATCTAATGGCTGATCTTCAGAGACAATGAGCTCCTCAGGATCATAATCTGCATCAGAAGAAAGAAATAATCTGTGTCCTTAGTGGGTTGAGCAAATGGGATGATGGAGAGGTGACATCTCACAGTGCAAGTTCCTTTGACTCTTTGATGTGATCCTTTAGAGACATGATTAGATGTCAAGTTATGCTAGATGTATGGGCTAATACATGATTGGTAATATAGATAGCAAAGTGTGAGAGAGTTGCCTGGAATGAGCTTGTATGGCAGAGACTTGGGTATAGTGAAGAGCTAAGAGAAGGGATAGTAGATTGAGGAAGACCCCACTCATGATGATGCCTTGAGGTATTCCTGACAGTGGATACAAAAATTCCCTGATTTCTGCACTGGGAACCTTAAAGGTCATTTAAAATTAAACATTAAATAAGAAAAAATGAGTAAGAGAAGGGTTTCTGGGTCATAATGTGTGTATTATTTAATCATTCATTGGGTTCAGAGTGAAGGGCTAGAAGAGTGAGTGATTCTCAACTTTCCTAATGCTGAGATCCCTTAACACAGTTCCTCATGTTGTGGTGACTGCCCCCACCACAGAATTATTTTCATTGCTACTTCATAACTGTAATTCTGCTACTGTTATGAGTTGTAATATAAATGTCTGTGTTTTCCAATGGTCTTAGGCAACCCCTGAGAAAGAGTTGTTTGACCCTTGAAAGGGAGCGAGACCCATAGCTTGAGAAATCCTGGACTAGAATAAGTAAGTATAGGAGAGAAAATTCCTTCTTAAGGCCCACAACTCCAACCCACATTGTAATGCAAATATTAGAAAAGTAGGAAGACTCCACAGGGGAAAGTATTGTTTTACTATAATCCCTTTATGGGTGATCTAGAAACTATTGTCCCTATAAGATCTCCACTGGTCACATGGTCAGGTACCAGAGTCTTATAACTGCTGGACATGTATTTGTTGTGTTTGGAAAGCTGTGTGGCTTTCTCATTCTATGTGACAAGGGTACCACCTGCCTTAAAGGACACACTCATGATACTTGAGTAGAAGTCACTGATCTTATACATATAGTAATCTTGTTGACTTGGAGTCCCTCAAAAGACAGATTGATAGAGGTATGTTTTTGAGCTGACCAATAGTGTGACAATTGTGAAGGGTCAGAAGTATGCTTGTGGCTCCTGAGCTCAGTGTGTTAAAAAGGCTCCATTTGGAGTCTGGGTTGACAAATTCACAATATGGAATGTAGACTAAATTTCCTTTAATTGTTCTCCACGTACTGAGGATTTCTTGGCCAAGATACCTGTATGTAACTTCCTGAGACTGTCTTAAGCCTTGGCCTTCTTTATATATCACTCAACATGTCTAAGTATAACAAGAAAAAAGAACAACAACAAAGCAGAAATGTATTTGAACCTTTAGAAAAACAAGGAAAATAGACACTGGCTTAAGGTGGCCAGCTTGGTCACTCTGCCAAGCATCCAATACTGTGACACAGGTTCATTAAAACAACGTGTGAGCTTTGCCCAAAGTCATGGATGCAGCAGCCTTTGGTTGCAGTTGTGCTAGGGGAACGCTTAAATGTAACTGTCTTCCTGAGAGGATATTAAGCTCACTGAAAATGAGTGGTACTGGAGGTCTTTCATTGAGAACAAAGGAATCTGTGGCTGATATGTAGAACTGAATGGTATTGTAAAATAAAATAAACCAGAAAAGAAAAAGAAAATGCTACCAGTCCTTTGAATTATCCTCTTTCAAATTAAACTGATCATTTTCAATAACTGTACAGAAGAGCAATTTTTCATGGAGTAAGAAGCAGTGAGCTGCTACCAACAACAACTTAGGAAGATATTGGGCAGCTACAGGAACAAAAGAATCCTGGATCAGCAGCTCTCCTCCTTTACCTTCTGACGATTGGGAACCAGAGTGACCTGTGGATCCCACAGTTTTCAACAGCCTAGGACATACTCATGTATCATAACTACTTTAAGTTATATTTCAATTTCCTACATACAGAGAAATGAAGCTGAAATTACTGAAGCTGAGTAGAGAGATTGCTCAGTGAGACACAAAATAAAACTAAGAATATAAAAGTAAAAAAATACAAGAGCAATCAACAAACACCTTTTAATAGTAAATGTAAATGTTGATGCTGTCAAATCTTTAATCAAAAGACACAGGTTAGTTGAGTAGATTAAAAAAACAGAATCGATCTTTGTGATATATACAGATAAAGAAACCAGGAGGAATAATGCCAGTGTGAAAAACACTATGGGTCTAAGATATTTATGGGTATGTGATAATAACATTACTCTTTTCTAAAGTGAAAGATTGTCTATAATTTCAATCTAGAGTTGATTTTTCTCAACATTTTAGTTATCACCAATGCATAATTGTGGTGGAATATACACATAAAGTCAACCTGTCAAATCCACTTCAAGATATTATGTAAGGGAAGACTTATGCTGTCAAAGATCAATTGAAATAATTAATAACTCATTTAGTGACTAATCAATAGAAACGCTGACATGCCTCTGTTCTTTATGTTCTGTATTCTCTGTAATAAAACCATGCAACGAAAGGTGAGTCTTGTCTCTGGGTAGCAGATGGGACTCAGCAGGTTCTGTCTTTGCTCTCAGCAGAGCTACTACTTTGGTGGCAGTGTTCTAATAGCCTATAACACCCTGAGATATGATGATACCCAACTTCATTTCAATGTCTTTCTTCCACAAAGTAATCCCCTCCAACTAGAGATACACATTTCCAAAATTTCTTCTGTATCAGAGGCTGAGGTTTGGAATGTTCTGGCCAAGATCAAACATTACTTTTACATTCTCTGTCACTCTGTCTCATCATTGAGGATGTCTCCTGATTTTCAGAGTGTGTCACTGAGCTGACAGGTTGACGAGGAGCTCTGGTGCAGGCAACTGCCATGTCCCTTGTTAACAACAGACAGTGTTGTACACAGGACCTGAACATGATGGACCAACCAAGCTGGATAATCACTAGACCAAGGAAGGCAGATCTGTGTTAAGGATCACTCCTGACATCAGTCTGATGTCCACACCAGATGAAGTTACACATGAAAGGACATGAGCTAGTGAAGAAGCACGTGGCCCAGTTGAGACTTCCTGAACACCTGACCTTGCTGACAGTTCTCAGGCCACACTCACTCTGATTTGGCCTTTCATGACTTGAGTCTAGTCCTGAAATCAATTTTGAAACAGGTTCTATTAATCAGAGTTCCTGAGTGTAAATCTTGGGGTCATTTCCAAATTGACTTGAATCTTATACTCACATAGACTGACCATGTCCAGGCTCCGATCATTAACAACTTTATTCATACTCTATTCAAAGCATCGTAGCATGATTTAATTTTCCTTTTCTTTTTTGAACATACATATAACATATTCTGATCACAGTTTTCCCTCCCCCATCTCCTCTCAGAACCTCATCTCCACACCCATTAATCTCTAAACTCTCTCTCCTCTCTCTCTCTCTCTCTCTCTCTCTCTCTCTCTCTCTCTCTCTCTCTCTCTCTCTCTCTCTGGATTTACACCTCAGACACTAGGTGGCTGTTTTGAAAATCCCCTCAGATTTCTACTGTTCTACACAGATCTGGTAAGTCACAACATATCAGATATATTAAATGAAACTATTTAAAAGAGAAATTTTTTCCGCATTAAAAAAAATGGGTTTTATGTGTACATTGGAAGAAAATTGGGCTTTATTTGAAATTTTAGCCAGTCTGACAATGGAACAAGTATATGAGAAGATTAGTATTGTTGACATTATGCAGTTTATCACTATGCTTATCCTCCTTTTACAATTTAAAAACATAGTCAATTTAAGTGCCAGGATGACAGCTTTAGAAAAACTTGTGAAACCTGTAAAAATTCAGACAGAAGAAATTAACAGTGAAGTTGTTTCAAGTTTGGATCATAAGGTTACAGAAAGTAAGCCTGTTTTCACACAGTCACCCTTAATTTATCCTGTAACCGTACAGCAGATACCTGATCAACAGCCTACACAAAATATTTGGGCTCCAATAGAAATGTTAGATTTAAAAAGGTTTAAGGAGGTAATAGTATCTTATGGCATGCATTCACCATATGTAAAGCAAATGTTAAACTCTTGGTCAACATATAATAGGATTGTACCACAGGACTGGCGGGACCTTGAACAAGCTGATCTGGAACCCAGCCAGAGACTTCAATTGCTAACGTGGTTCAAGGATAAGGCTAAAAACATAGAAAAACAATGAAGGGATAAAGGAATACAAGTTTGCCAGGATCAGCTTATTGGAGAAGACCAATATGCTTCAGAACAAACACAATGTTTATATGATATCCAATCCCTAATTTTATGTCTAGGGCAGCCTTGAATGGACAGAGTTGAGGAACCCAGAAAAAAATCTGAGTTATTTACAAAGGTTATGCAAGGGCCAAAAGAATCTTTCACAGATTTTTTACAAAGACTGACTTCAGCAATAAAGAGAATGGTCTCGGATTCAGAAGCTAGTAAGGCAATAATTGAATCTTTGGCCTTTGAGAATGTGAATACAGCATGCAAAAGAATAATCAGGCCATTATAGGCAAGATCTGCCCCTTTGGAAGATTAAAGTCACAGTTAATGTTGAGGCTCATGAGCATGATGATATGTGGGTAGGAGAAAAAATTTCAAAAGGTTTGAGGAATGTTAGATGTTTTGGATGTGGAAAGCAAGGACATTTGAAAAGGGACTGTAAACAGGTCATTCCTAGAAACAATGTTTCTTCAAAGAACAATGGCAACAGAAGCCCCTTCCTTCTGGAGTATGCAGAAGGTGTGGTAAGGGAAAGCACTGGACCAACAAACGTAGATCAACAAAGGACAGACAGGGTAATCCTTTGCCTCAGTCTTCGGGAAACTCCCAGAGGTGCCTCATGCAGGCTCCCATAGCAAATCCAGTTCAAACCTTTCCTGCAGCCATAGAGGAAATCCCTGCTCAGAGCGATTAAATAACCAAATGCCTATTTGAATAAATCATGCTGGTCAGGATGATGAAACAGAGAGAATAGAAAAATCAGGAGAAAACATAAAGAAAATTTTTTGGCAAACTTCTATTAATGAACAAAGACCAAAATTAATGATAAAAATAAATGGTGTTTTGTTGTCTGGTCTGGTAGACACAGGTGCGGACATTACCATAATTGCATCAGAATTTTGGCATCGAACTTGGCCTCTTCAGAAGGTAAATGTTCAACTGTTAGGAATTGGTACATTATCTCAGGTGAAACAGAGGGCAAGGTGGCTCGAATGTATAGGTCCAGAAGGACAGAGAGGAAAATTAAAAGCATATGTGGCTAACATAACTATGAACCTGTGGGGTTGAGACTTGTTGCAACAATGGAATACTCAGATGAACATCCCTCCAGTCACAGAAACAAATCATAAACTAGCACATGTTACTGAGAGAAATATTAGAAGATATTGTTCTAATGAGTGGTCACCAGCCATCCATATTATACAAGAACAGGGCACAACAACTGATGATCTTTAAAAGACACCAACAGCTCTACCTTTAAAATGGTTAACAGACAAGCCTGTATGGGTCCAGCAATGGCCTTTAACAACAGAGAAACTCCGGTTTTAGAAGAGCTGGTAGAAGAACAGTTAAATGCTCAGCATGTTGAAGAATCAACCAGCCCTTGGAATTCTCCTGTATTTGTTGTTAAAATGAAATCTGGTAAATGGAGAATGGTAACAGACCTTAGAGCAATTAACAAAGTGATTCAGCCAATGGGCTCTCTACAATCTGGGATGCCTTTGCCTACTCTGTTACCAAAAGGATGACCTCTCATAGTTATTGATTTAAAAGACTGTTTCTTTTGAATACCCTTACAAGAAAAAGACAGAGAAAGATTTGCTTTTATAGTGCCTACTTATAATAATTCTCAACTGGTTAAAAGATTTCAATGGAGGGTCCTCCCACAGAGAATGTTGAATAGCCCAACTCTGTGCCAATATTTTGTAAAACAGCCATTGGAAGTGATACGCAAAAAATTTCCTAAATCTATAATTTATTATTATATGGATGATATTTTACTATCTGACTCAAATGCAGATACTTTAGAAAGAATATTTGAATAAGTAAAGAAAAATTTTGCCTTGCTGAGGATTACAAATTGCTCCTGAAAAGATACAAAGAGGAGACTCTATTAATTATTTAGGATATAACATAGAGCTTCAAAAAATTAGACCCCCAAAAGATGCAAATTAGAAGAGATAGACTACAGACTCTTAATGACTTTCAAAGATTATTTGGAGGTATTTCTCATCTATAAACTATTGTTGGGGTAAAAAATGATGAACTGACTAAATTGTTCAAAGAAGGTGACAAGGACTTAAATAGTCCAAGAGAATTATCACCTGAAGCTGAGAAAGAATTGGCCTTGGTAGAAAAGAAAGTACATGAAGTCCACGTGAATCATATTGATCTAAAGCTGGATTTCATTTTTGGTTATTTTACTTTCTAGGCATTCTCCTACTGGAATATTAACGCAGAGGGATGATATTATATTGGAATGGTTATTTTTACCAAATAAACCCAATAAAAAATTAAAAACTACTTATGTGGAAAAAAATCTCTGACTTAATTTGGAAAATTGAGACTTCGTCAATTAGCAGGAATAGACCCAGCACAGATTGTTGTACCTTTAACTAAGGAGGACATTGAAAAATTATGGACAGAAAGTGAACCTTGGCAAAGAGCTTGCAGTAATTTGGGGGGAGAAATTAACAGCAAATATCCAAAAAGTGATAGAATTGATCTTATAAAGAGAGCTGATTGGATCTTGCCTCGAATTGCAGGGCAAAAACCCATATCTGAAGTTCGTACATTTTATACAGATGCCAACAGACAAGGAAAGGCAGGTTACATTTCAGAAAATTTAAGTAAAGTGGTTCAAAGTCTGTTTAATTCAGTTCAAAAATCAGAATTGTATGCTATTCTGTTGGTATTAATGGATTTTTCAGAACCTCTCAACATAGTAACTGACTCTCAGTATGCTAAAAGAGTGGTGTTACATATTGAGACTGCAGAATTTATCCCTGATGCTTCAGAATTAACTTCACTATTTATTCAATTACAAGATACAATCAGGAAAAGGAGTCATCCTTTATATATAACTCACATTCGATCCCATACTGGTCTGCCAGGCCCTCTAGCAAAAGGCAATGATGAGATTGATAAATTATTGATAGGAAATGTGCTGGAGGCCACAGAATTTCATAAAAAACATCACGTCAATAGTAAAGGTTTAAAAAATGATTTTTCCATAACCTGGCAACAAGCCAAAGAAATAGTAAAGATATCTCCTACTTGTTCCTTCTGCAATCAAAGGCCATTACCAGCAAGATGTAACCCAAAGGGTACTCAGAGAAATGAAATCTGGCAAATGGACGTGTTTCACTTTGCAGAATTTGGAAAATTGAAATATGTACACCACACCATCGATACTTATTCAGGATTTCAATGGGCAACTGCTTTGAGTTTTGAAAAAGCTGATTCTTAATCACTCATTTGCTAGAAGTTATGGCCATCATGGGTATACCTGCACAAATCAAAACTGACAATGCTCCATCATATGTCTCTGTTAAAATGAAACAGTTTTTTGCTTATTACAATATAAAACATATTACAGGCATACCACATAATCCTACAGGCCAAGCAGTTGTAGAAAGATGAAACAGAACTCTAAAGGATATGCTAAATAAACAGAAAGGGGTAACAAAACCCCCCAGAGTTAGACTGTATAATGCTCTATTAATTTTGAATTTTCTCAGTGCCAATGAGAAAGGAACAACAGCTGCAGAGAGAGACTGGATTATAGAAAAAAACTACAGAATTAAATCAGCCTATATACTTTAAGTATGTGCTGACCTCAGAATGGAAACCAGGGTATGTATTACATTGGGTACGAGGTTTTGCTTCTTTTTTCTACAGGAGAAGATAAGCTGTGGGTACCATCAAAATTGATAAAGGTTCAATTTGAACAAGAGAAACCTCTTATTTAGAGGAGGTGATAGTTCATCAACCATCATGAGCATCCAATTTAAACTAACATACCAGTATCACATGCCATTTCATATAATCAGATAATAACATGCCAAAAAGGAACATCCCCAAAATTAGTCTTGGGGAAAGGTTTTTGTTTTTGTATTTTAGGAGAATGAAGGTTAAGGAATCTGAAGAACACTGGACAAATGAGACCACTGAAGAAAAGGGACAAATCATCTATCCCAGGAAACAGAGTGAAACAGCGTATGGGTATATATTATCTAAAAAATTTTAAGGTACTCTTAAATTTTAAGGTGCTCTTCTTTAAACTCAAGCATGTTGTTAAAAGAAAAATGCAAACTCCCTGTATCATGCCAGAATAAAAGAGCCATCTTCTGCTATGGGACATAAATTTTAAAAAAAAAATTAAAGGTACAGAGCACCTTTGAACTACAAGGTGCTCAGAGCAATTTTGAGATGACTAGCTGAGATGATCCAGTCTCAAAGACTACTTGAATAAGGACTTGAGATAAACACTGAACTTTGGCATTATGCACAGACTGGATAATGAAGGATATAGTTACCTTGCCTAGAATTTGACCATTAACCTAAAATTTTTCTTTCAGGATAAAGAAAACTTTGCCCATACCCAGCAGGAAACAATTTTAAGAATACGATGCCCATATTCCCAATGAGTTGGTATGGGGTAGGTGGTTTTTTGGTCTTTTTAATGGGTCTGGGATAATTTTCATTGTTTAGGGGGGTTAGTTACAAGTTGTTGTCAAGGGTTAGGGGATAAAAGGCTAAGCTAAGGAGATTAGATTTAGGTTCTTGTTTTTAAAAAAAGAAAAGAAAAGAAAGAAAGAAAAGAAAAGAGAAGGACAATTACTAGTTTTAAATACTTTACATTGGATTGGATTGTTTTATATTATATACAAATTTTAAATTGATATTGTTAGAAAATGCTATATGTATATTTCTAATTGTATTTATACCATTCATTTAACAATGTAATGAAATGTTCTGATCCTTGAATGTTATTATTACTAACTATTAGGATATAAAGAAATGAAAGTTAGTAGTTAGACATTACAATAGAACTTGTAGTCATATTAGATATATTTTTAAAATTGAGCAGATATATTTTAGATAGACAGGTCATCTTCAAGCCCTTCAGAGATCTACAGAATATGGCATTTAAAATGTTTTAATAACTTAGAAATTTTTCTTTTTTGGGACATGTCGACTCCTGGCAGTACCAATCTACTTCAGAGAAAATATGGGCATTGAAGAAACTGCATATGGAGTTAACTTTCATTGTGGCAAAAGTTAGCCACTGGACAACAAGATATCCTCGAATCAACAGGACAAAATGGACAGACAGGACATGAAACAAAGGACTACTGATTCTTGCCAAAACAAGAATGTGGTTATGGCTTTATCAAAACGCATCTTCTGAGGCAAGGACAATATGGCACCATCCCTGAAGTGGCCTTCACAATATGGAAAAGGTACAGTGCCCTTTTCTTCAAAGGCAGCTGAACAGGCAGTGGGATGATGGCTTCTGTTGTGCATGGAACAGCAGCTGAAACAGTTATTCTTGAAGAATAATGAAACTCACACCTCTCAATGGTAGACTGGCATTTAATAGAGGGATGTGGAGAAGAAGAGGATGCTGAGATGAAGCCATATAAACACAGCCAAGAAGAATAGACAGTTGAATTAAAAAAAACATCAAAAATTTCCAGAATTTAAAATCCTGAATCATGATAGGACACTAGTGGAATTCAGGTGTTTCTGGTACGTGGACTGCTCTCACCCAATGTGAGGTTGAACTGTCGACCTTGTGTACATCCTACTTCACAAATGAGTCTGTCAGATACACTAAGCCTATAGGCTGAAGATGATGCCCCAACTCTGTGGAGAACCCTCAGGTGACTGTCCAGGCAGCTGGCTGTTTCTGTCAACTCACAAATTTTTTGGAAGTTGCTTGCATGCACTTCCTGTTTTTATTTTTGTTAGCTAATATTATTTCCTTCTTGGGTCTCTGAGGGAGTTGAAAATTAATTAGTTATAGTTGAAGATTAATTAGGATAGAAAGTGAATTAGATACATTTTGGACTTACCAAAATAGGATAGATAATGAAATTATTTGCTCTGAATTTGTCAAATACAAATGGACTAGACATTGTTTAGGTATTTATTACTTGTATATATTGTATATAGTTATTTTACTTTTGTATATAGTTTTTCTTATTTTAGTTATAACCTTTTGTTTTTTCTTTTTATTAAAATAGAAAAGGGGAAATATGGTGGTATTTTATTTGTTCTCAAATGTGATTTTAATTGTATGTTAATAAATAAAGTTTCCCGGGGATCAGAGCTATTAGAGCCATAGCAAGAGTGCTTGGTAGACAGAGCTAGGTAGATCTCTGTGTGTTCAAGGATACAGCCAGCATTGGAGACATATGCCTTTAAGACCTGGAGGGCTGTACTTATAGGCAGTGACAAGGCACTATAAAAAGACTATATTAAAGACAAACACACAGGAAGTAGGTCTCTTTCAGAGAGGTAGGAGCACCGCAGGAGGAAGGGTAAGATTTTAGCTCTGAGCTCTGACCTCTCGGCTTTCTCTTTTACATTGGTTCTGTGTTTCTTATTTAATAAGATGGTTGGTTACATCTACACAAATAGGCAAATAAAAAACTGATTTTTTAAAGAAGTCAATTAAAAAGCACAACACACACAAAAATCATAAAATCACATAATCAGAAACCATAAAACACAAAGCAAAGGACCTGTGAGATAAGGAATAGCCAAATCAATATGAGATGAAATATCCTCAAAATCACCACTGAGTTTGTTTCATGTTGGCCATCTACTGATGGACACAAGGCCAACCCTGTATGTGGTTTTATACCCTCCAGTGAGACTCCATTGGTGAAAATTACTTTCTTCTTTGCAAGCAGTTGTCAACCGGAGATAGCTTTTTTGTTAGATATGGTAGATCATGTTTGTTTTCTCCTGTCAGTGCTGGGACCCTTTCTGCATTGAACCTGTGCAGTTGCTGTGCTGAATTATTATAAGAATTGACAGGCTCTGGAATTTGATCCCAGAAGTTTTCATATATCAAGGTTTATAATCTTCTGGGACTGATCCTGCTCAAATGTCATCCTGAGGTTCGGGAGATATGTCATATCAGCACAGTTTGTTCTCTCAACACATCCCTGTTACTAGTTCATATCAGGACTCCCCCCGCCCTCAAGAATTCCAGGTGTAGGAAATAGATATGCCCACTTTCTGACTTAGGAATCACAAGCTACATGGCCGTTGAGGTGTCAAGCTTGTCCTTGGAAAGGTAAAAGGGCCTGTTTTCTCATGGTAAAAACACTTCTTCGTCTTCTCCTCATTTTCTCTTCAATATATTAATATCCTCAGTCCAGTCACTTCCATTACTCTCTTGGAGTGTTCCTGCCAAGACTGGGGAAAAACTGAACCCAGGTGACTCACCAGTATACAGCCTCCTACCCTCTGACATCCCACCAGTAGTCTGGGCATAAACTAATGGTGAATTCAAAAATCATGCTCTGCCACATTGACAACCAAAACACATCTAACCACTGGGCATTAGGACAAGTATACTGAGATCACAGCTGTTTTGTGTCTCTATTAAACTTCTAACACATCATAAAGAAGAAAAAATTCATGTATCAGGAGCACCAAAAGGGGAGATGCTCTTAAGGATCATATTAAAATAAAATAATAGGAATCCTGTGAAAAGTGAGGTGAGGCATGCCTATGTGATGATGGCTGTGTCCCCAAGGAATGAATTAAATTCTGTGCTTACAATGTTACAACAAAGTGATGAAAATGTGTTCCTATAGATAGTAGTTGGTGGGTGAGAGTGGAGCTGGCATTGAACCCAATATGGCCAAGGACACGAATTCAACTTTGAATCACCACCATGAACTAAAGTCAGTTGCTGTAAAACATAATCCACTGAGTACCCTTTTAATGCAGAAACGAAGGTTTGGATTGGTGTGGGTAGGATCTAGTAGTATTGCCTTATTTCTGCTCATACCACTGTTTTAAATATTCTCTGATCTTTTAGGCCAGGTCACCAGGCAGATTTCTCAACAATAAACTTAGTACGGACCCTGGTACCATACTATAGAATTATAGTAGGGGCCTGTGATAACTTCAGGATACAGGTGCACCCTGAACTATTAACACTTGAGCTAGAAAAAGTATGAGATCTGGTGGGATGGGAATTCTAGGGACAGTCTTGTTCTCTGTAAGGTACCCAGATATTTAGCCATGCCTGGAGCCTTCTGCCATGATGTTGTATGACAAATCCCAGAATCAAGTTCTGAAGTGGAAACTTGTCATAGTCTCTCACATTCGGCACTGAATGCCTTTGTTAACATTTGGGCTGGAAATCATGTCTTGTTTGCCTTAGTTCATATTCACATGAAGGCTGACTGCAACCATACTGCAGCCTTCATGAATCCCACATACACTCTATCTTCAACCTGATTTAACTTGTTTGTATTGATTGTAATAAACTTCCAATTTCCCAATACTATCTATTCATTTTGACTTGAGTATAGAAACTGAGATTACAAATAATAGAAGTGTCCCAGTCTCCAAATTGAAATTCTAAGGCAAGATGACTAAGTGCAAATACATTGTTAGAAATGGAGAAGGCATGCAATTAGGTATATTAAAGAGTGAAATTAGGGAAGTCTATGACAGTCATACTTTACAATTGCATGATGTGATCAGAGATCCAGAGGAGGGCTGGGAAAATGTGTCTGTATGGAGATGGTACTCTCTAGAGTGATGATGATGCAGGTTATAACCCTGAATGCAGAATACAAAGTGTCAGGACATCCCGACACTACTCTGAATCTCAGGGAAAAATACACTGAAACAAATGTGTTAGAGTAGAATTACAAGTTGAGAATGGACATTTTATTGTGCATTTCAGGAGCAGGGAAAAGGACTATGGTAGGCAAGAGCAGTAAAGGTATACTTGTGCTTGATTCAAATCCCAGCCTCTGTGAGTAAGATGAACTTTGAAAGGCCTAGAAAAACACTCTATGAGACAAACTCTTCTCCACAGTGTCCCCTTCATGAGTGACCAGGCAGCTGACATGACTTACAGATTTCAGTTCTTCTTCTCTCAAGGTCAGGAAGCTCCTAGCCATGTACTTGTAACTGTCACGCTGTATCACAGGCACATTTTTCACTACACGATGGGTGATAGGTGTACCATCTGCCGCCCAGGTCACTGTCACAACACCTGGGTAAAAGTCAGTTATCAGACACAACAGTGTGCCCTTTTTGTTCTTGAGCTCCTCAGAGGATGGTGGAAACAGGGTGACTGAAGGTGTAACCTTGGGCAGACCTGCAGGATAGAGAAAGAGGAGCTCAGAATCTTAGTCTCCCAATAGGAATCCTGGAGGTAGAGTGTTAAGTGTCTTGAGTTTAGTGACCGTGTTTGAACACACAGAGTACAGAAGATGGGGTATGCATTTATTCCACACACTCCCTATGTTCTTATGAATTATGCACCCCATATTTGTGCAGTAGTTCACTTGATAGCTCCCTGCACTTTGACCTTCAACAAAGATACCTGACCTTCACTTTCCTGCCCTAGTAAACTTCTCTCTGTTTTTTACATATGTCTGCAGTCTGTCTGTCCCACTCCGAGGAAAGTTCTGAGGTAAAACCTGTCCTGAGTCTAAAATTTAAACATAGGAGTTTGTTTTCACTGAAATCTGTGCCTTGGAATTCCCTGGCCTCTGCTCAGTGTAGCATGGATCTGGGTGAACTGTTTCTGATTCTGCAGACTGAGGTGAGATCCCTTCTCTGGATGAGTTGTGTAATTTTCATGCATCAGGACCAGAGCTATGTGAATGCAGTTGCTCTGTTTCCTAACCAGTATCTTAGAGAAACCCAGGAACCCAGCTTCCCAACTGCAGCTTCAGTCTCTCTCTCTTGACTTCCTATGTCCAGAACCCCCTTACCTTTCTTCTCCTTACTAAAATTCCTGAGTTCTGGCTTGGTTACTGCTCTGTTCATGGCTTTCCATTGGAGCTTTGGATGCTTTCTTCTGCCTGTCCTAGGAACTGAATCCCGAGTTCCACTCTCCAGCTTACCTGACCTCTGACATGTTATTCACCAGCCTCAATGCTGAGTGTTCTATGTTCTCCTAACTCAACAGCTGCCTCTCCCCTCTGTGCCTCTGGCCTTCCTTCCCCATGAGATAGCAATTCACTTTAGCCCTCACAAAGTTCACTAGAAAGATAGATACTCATTGAGAGTGACACAATGGAGTACTTATCAGAGCACTGCATATCTCAACAGAATGACAGACACATATTTACAGGTTATCTTTTTTGCCCCTGTCTTTGAGATTAGACATGAAAGGTGACAGGGAACCATCTGAGGTGAGCTGCAGAAAATAGAGAAGCAAGAGTTTATTTACCTAGAATGAAGTTTAAGCATGAAGTACAATAGAGAAATAATTGAACAAAAAAAATCATCTCAAACCTAAGAGATTGTAGTAATAGAAGAGGAAAGAGTCACTTACCTAGGAGAGTCAATTCGGTGCCTTTGCCGAACACCCAGCACTGTGATATAGGCTCATGCAAAAACCCTACATGCAGCTTACCCTCCAGTTTCAGCTGTGACATATGCAGTCTCTGATGATTCTGGGATATGCAGTGACCTCTCTGAAAGATGCTTCTTCCCAGGATCCCACATGTCCTCTGAGCCAGCATTGCCAGAAAGTTATTCATAAAATTTTCACACACTCTTTAGAGAGATGGAGAGAGGTGAGGAAAGGAGGTAAAATGAAGAGACTGGGCCTAGAAAGGAGGAGTATCAGAAGCTTTATCATCTGTCCATCTCTGGAATGAGAATCTCTTCCTGTTTGCACAGAACTAAGAGACTCAAAAGCCCACATCTCCACACCATGTTCTCCAATCACCCTTCCCTTCTTACTATGGATGTTCTGTCAAGCAGACATGTTAAGCTTTCCCTATAGACCAGTGCCACTCTCAGTCTTGGTGAGAATAGCCTTATTTGTCCCAGTTCATGATGGTCAATGCCAGGACTTATTACTGGATAAACTGCTGAGAATGAGTGACTTCGGACTGCTTGGCACCCAAACAATGCATCTTTGTGCCCTGCTCTGAAGTTCAAGGAGCACTGTGGGAATGGAGGTAGAAGAACTGTGGGAGTTTAAGAATAGGGAGGGTGTGATGGAGCCGTGTTTTATGAATATCACATGGCCATTGAAATCATGAAACCACAGCAGCTGGAACTGCCTGGAGGAGACTTGACAAAAAACTGAAAAATCGGTGCAAGGTGTCCCACCATAGGTAACAGGTTCCACAAAGCCAGCTTATGCACCAGTCATAGACAGCCTTGATCCAGTGGAGAGAGGGTCTTGTACCTGCCTCAAATAAATTGACAAGGTTTGCTGACTCCCCATGGGAATCCTTACCTTTTTGGAGGAAGGGATGGGGAGTGAGATGGGAGAGAGATTATGGAGGGGAGCAGGAGGAGGGATAAGAGCAAGATCTGTGGTTGGTATGTAAAATAAATAAAAAATTTCTTAATAGAAATAAAGAAAAATAAAAAATATACATACATATATATGGAAAGGACTGGCATGCAGCCAAGAAGGGGCTTAGTTAGAAAGAATGAGGTCATTTGGAGTAGTTTGGAGAGCAGTGAGAGAGAAAATTTGTAAGATGGCAGTACATACAAACTGTCAACTAAAAATAGATTAAAAGTAAATATCAATATCCTTAATCAAGGAGTTACTCTGTGATAGTTTTATTTTAAAAAAGAGTTGAAAATATGGTAATATCGGCTGTTGTTCTTGCACCAAGGAGATTGAATGAAGAAGTTCAAGGTCAGACTAGGCTACAAAGCAAAAATCTACCTCATAAAGAAATGAAAGTTTTTTTTCTTCAGTGTTTTAGTTTTTTTTCTCTTACTACACCTATAGATTTTATTACTATTACTATTATTATTATTATCATTATTATTTGGAAAAAGACTATTCTATTCTACATTTAAAATGATTTTTTTTATTTTTTATGGTCTCTATTTTTTAAATTTTATATTACTTCACTTTACAATATAATTTAATTCCACACATCAGCCACGGATTCCCCTTCTCCCACCTCCCGCCCCTCTCTATCCCCCAGCTCACCCCCATTCACATCCCCTCCAGGGCAAAGACTCCCCTGAGGATTGAGACCAACCCGGTAGACTCAGTCCAGGCAGGTCCAGTGCCCCCATCCCAGGCTGAGCCAAGTGT